>NC_085136.1:86986933-87158324 GCF_035046485.1 Aedes albopictus
CAGAACCTTGAGAGGATTCTCCACAGAATCCTGAGAGGATTCTTCACAGAATCCTGAGAGGATTTTTCACAGAATCCTGAGAGGATTCTCCACAGAATCCTGAGAGGATTCTCCACAGAATCCTGAGAGGATTCTCCACAGAATCCTGAGAGGATTCTCCACAGAATCCTGAGAGGATTCTCCACAGAATCCTGAGAGGATTCTCCACAGAATCCTGAGAGGATTCTCCACAGAATCCTGAGAGGATTCTCCACAGAATCCTGAGAGGATTCTCCACAGAATCCTGAGAGGATTCTCCACAGAATCCTGAGAGGATTCTCCACAGAATCCTGAGAGGATTCTCCACAGAATCCTGAGAGGATTCTCCACAGAATCCTGAGAGGATTCTCCACAGAATCCTGAGAGGATTCTCCACAGAATCCTGAGAGGATTCTCCACAGAATCCTGAGAGGATTCTCCACAGAATCCTGAGAGGATTCTCCACAGAATCCTGAGAGGATTCTCCACAGAATCCTGAGAGGATTCTCCACAGAATCCTGAGAGGATTCTCCACAGAATCCTGAGAGGATTCTCCACAGAATCCTGAGAGGATTCTCCACAGAATCCTGAGAGGATTCTCCACAGAATCCTGAGAGGATTCTCCACAGAATCCTGAGAGGATTCTCCACAGAATCCTGAGAGGATTCTCCACAGAATCCTGAGAGGATTCTCCACAGAATCCTGAGAGGATTCTCCACAGAATCCTGAGAGGATTCTCCACAGAATCCTGAGAGGATTCTCCACAGAATCCTGAGAGGATTCTCCACAGAATCCTGAGAGGATTCTCCACAGAATCCTGAGAGGATTCTCCACAGAATCCTGAGAGGATTCTCCACAGAATCCTGAGAGGATTCTCCACAGAATCCTGAGAGGATTCTCCACAGAATCCTGAGAGGATTCTCCACAGAATCCTGAGAGGATTCTCCACAGAATCCTGAGAGGATTCTCCACAGAATCCTGAGAGAATTCTCCACAGAATCCTGAGAGGATTCTCCACAGAATCCTGAGAGGATTCTCCACAGAATCCTGTAAGGATTCTCCACAGAATCCTGTAAGGATTCTCCACAGAATCCTGAGAGGATTCTCCACAGAATCCTGAGAGGATTCTCCACAGAATCCTGAGAGGTTTCTCCACAGAATCCTGAGAGGATTCTCCACAGAATCTTGAGAGGATTCTCCACAGAATCCTGGGAAGATTCTCTGTAGAATCTTGAGTAGATTTTTTATGGAATTCTGAGAAGATTTCCTGGAAGGATTCTCCCCAGAATCCTGGAAAGATTCTCCCCAGAATCCTGGAAGGATTCTTCCCAGAATCCTGGAAGGATTCTTCCCAGAATCCTGGAAGGATTCTCCCCAGAATCCTGGAAGGATTCTCCCCAGAATCCTGGAAGGATTCTCCCCAGAATCCTGGAAGGATTCTCCCCAGAATCCTGGAAGGATTCTCCCCAGAATCCTGGAAGGATGCTCCCCAGAATCCTGGAAGGATTCTCCCCAGAATCCTGGAAGGATTCTCCCCAGAATCCTGGAAGGATTCTCCCCAGAATCCTGGAAGGATTCTCCCCAGAATCCTGGAAGGATTCTCCCCAGAATCCTGGAAGGATTCTCCCCAGAATCCTGGAAGGATTCTCCCCAGAATCCTGGAAGGATTCTCCCCAGAATCCTGGAAGGATTCTCCCCAGAATCCTGGAAGGATTCTCCCCAGAATCCTGGAAGGATTCTCCCCAGAATCCTGGAAGGATTCTCCCCAGAATCCTGGAAGGATTCTCCCCAGAATCCTGGAAGGATTCTCCCCAGAATCCTGGAAGGATTCTCCCCAGAATCCTGGAAGGATTCTCCCCAGAATCCTGGAAGGATTCTCCCCAGAATCCTGGAAGGATTCTCCCCAGAATCCTGGAAGGATTCTCCCCAGAATCCTGGAAGGATTCTCCCCAGAATCCTGGAAGGATTCTCCCCAGAATCCTGGAAGGATTCTCCCCAGAATCCTGGAAGGATTCTCCCCAGAATCCTGGAAGGATTCTCCCCAGAATCCTGGAAGGATTCTCCCCAGAATCCTGGAAGGATTCTCCCCAGAATCCTGGAAGGATTCTCCCCAGAATCCTGGAAGGATTCTCCCCAGAATCCTGGAAGGATTCTCCCCAGAATCCTGGAAGGATTCCCCCCAGAATTCTGGAAGGATTCTCCCCAGAATCCTGGAAGGATTCTCTCCAGAATCCTGGAAGGATTCTCCCCAGAATCCTGGAAGGATTCTCCCCAGAATCCTGGAAGGATTCTCCCCAGAATCCTGGAAGGATTCTCCCCAGAATCCTGGAAGGATTCTCCCCAGAATCCTGGAAGGATTCTCCCCAGAATCCTGGAAGGATTCTCCCCAGAATCCTGGAAGGATTCTCCCCAGAATCCTGGAAGGATTCTCCCCAGAATCCTGGAAGGATTCTCCCCAGAATCCTGGAAGGATTCTCCCCAGAATCCTGGAAGGATTCTCCCCAGAATCCTGGAAGGATTCTCCCCAGAATCCTGGAAGGATTCTCCCCAGAATCCTGGAAGGATTCTCCCCAGAATCCTGGAAGGATTCTCCCCAGAATCCTGGAAGGATTCTCCCCAGAATCCTGGAAGGATTCTCCCCAGAATCCTGGAAGGATTCTCCCCAGAATCCTGGAAGGATTCTCCCCAGAATCCTGGAAGGATTCTCCCCAGAATCCTGGAAGGATTCTCCCCAGAATCCTGGAAGGATTCTCCCCAGAATCCTGGAAGGATTCTCCCCAGAATCCTGGAAGGATTCTCCCCAGAATCCTGGAAGGATTCTCCCCAGAATCCTTGAAGGATTCTCCCCAGAATCCTGGAAGGATTCTCCCCAGAATCCTGGAAGGATTCTCCCCAGAATCCTGGAAGGATTCTCCCCAGAATCCTGGAAGTATTCTCCCCAGAATCCTGGAAGTATTCTCCCCAGAATCCTGGAAGTATTCTCCCCAGAATCCTGGAAGTATTCTCCCCAGAATCCTGGAAGTATTCTCCCCAGAATCCTGGAAGTATTCTCCCCAGAATCCTGGAAGGATTCTCCCCAGAATCCTGGAAGGATTCTCCCCAGAATCCTGGAAGTATTCTCCCCAGAATCCTGGAAGTATTCTCCCCAGAATCCTGGAAGTATTCTCCCCAGAATCCTGGAAGTATTCTCCCCAGAATCCTGGAAGGATTCTCCCCAGAATCCTGGAAGGATTCTCCCCAGAATCCTGGAAGGATTCTCCCCAGAATCCTGGAAGGATTCTCCTCAGAATCCTAGAAGGATTCTCCTCAGAATCCTGGAAGGATTCTCCTCAGAATCCTGGAGGGATTCTCCTCAGAATCCTGGAAGGATTCTCCTCAGAATCCTGGAAGGATTCTCCCGAGAATCCTGCAAGGATTCTCCTGAGAATCCTGCAAGGATTCTCCTGAGAATCCTGGAAGGATTCTCCTGAGAATCCTGGAAGGATTCTCCTCACAATCCTGGAAGGATTCTCCTCACAATTCTGGAAGGATTCTCCTCAGAATCCTGGAAGGATTCTCCTCAGAATCCTGGCAGGATTCTCCTCTGAATCCTGGAAGGATTCTCCTCAGAATCCTGGAAGGATTCTCCTCTGAATCCTGGAAGGATTCTCCTCAGAATCCTGAAAGGATTCTCCTCAGAATCCTGGAAGGATTCTCCTCAGAATCCTGGAAGGATTCTCCTCAGAATCCTGGAAGGATTCTCCTCAGAATCCTGGAAGGATTCTCCTCAGAATCCTGGAAGGATTCTCCTCAGAATCCTGGAAGGATTCTCCTCAGAATCCTGGAAGGATTCTCCTCAGAATCCTGGAAGGATTCTCCTCAGAATCCTGGAAGGATTCTCCTCAGAATCCTGGAAGGATTCTCCTCAGAATCCTGGAAGGATTCTCCTCAGAATCCTGGAAGGATTCTCCTCAGAATCCTGGAAGGATTCTCCTCAGAATCCTGGAAGGATTCTCCTCAGAATCCTGGAAGGATTCTCCTCAGAATCCTGGAAGGATTCTCCTCAGAATCCTGGAAGGATTCTCCTCAGAATCCTGGAAGGATTCTCCTCAGAATCCTGGAAGGATTCTCCTCAGAATCCTGGAAGGATTCTCCTCAGAATCCTGGAAGGATTCTCCTCAGAATCCTGGAAGGATTCTCCTCAGAATCCTGGAAGGATTCTCCTCAGAATCCTGGAAGGATTCTCCTCAGAATCCTGGAAGGATTCTCCTCAGAATCCTGGAAGGATTCTCCTCAGAATCCTGGAAGGATTCTCCTCAGAATCCTGGAAGGATTCTCCTCAGAATCCTGGAAGGATTCTCCTCAGAATCCTGGAAGGATTCTCCTCAGAATCCTGGAAGGATTCTCCTCAGAATCCTGGAAGGATTCTCCTCAGAATCCTGGAAGGATTCTCCTCAGAATCCTGGAAGGATTCTCCTCAGAATCCTGGAAGGATTCTCCTCAGAATCCTGGAAGGATACTCCTCAGAATCCTGGAAGGATTCTCCTCAGAATCCTGGAAGGATTCTCCTCAGAATCCTGGAAGGATTCTCCTCAGAATCCTGGAAGGATTCTCCTCAGAATCCTGGAAGGATTCTCCTCAGAATCCTGGAAGGATTCTCCTCAGAATCCTGGAAGGATTCTCCTCAGAATCCTGGAAGGATTCTCCTCAGAATCCTGGCAGGATTCTCCTCTGAATCCTGGAAGGATTCTCCTCTGAATCCTGGAAGGATTCTTATCAGAATCCTGGAAGGATTCTCCTCTGAATCCTAGAAGGATTATCCTCAGAATCCTGGAAGGATTCTCCTCAGAATCCTGGAAGGATTCTCCTCAGAATCCTGGAAGGATTCTCCTCAGAATCCTGGAAGGATTCTCCTCAGAATCCTGGAAGGATTCTCCTCAGAATCCTGGAAGGATTCTCCTCAGAATCCTGGAAGGATTCTCCTCAGAATCCTGGAAGGATTCTCCTCAGAATCCTGGAAGGATTCTCCTCAGAATCCTGGAAGGATTCTCCTCAGAATCCTGGAAGGATTCTCCTCAGAATCCTGGAAGGATTCTCCTCAGAATCCTGGAAGGATTCTCCTCAGAATCCTGGAAGGATTCTCCTCAGAATCCTGGAAGGATTCTCCTCAGAATCCTGGAAGGATTCTCCTCAGAATCCTGCAAGGATTCTCCTCAGAATCCTGGAAGGATTCTCCTCAGAATCCTGGAAGGATTCTCCTCAGAATCCTGGAAGGATTCTCCTCAGAATCCTGGAAGGATTCTCCTCAGAATCCTGTAAGGATTCTCCACAGAATCCTGTAATTATTCTCCACAGAATCCTGTAAGGATTCTCCACAGAATCCTGAGAGGATTCTCCACAGAATCCTGAGAGGATTCTCCACAGAAACCGTAGAGGATTCTCCACAGAATCCGCAGAAGATTCTCCACAGAATCCGTAGAGGATTCTCCACAGAATCCGTAGAGGATTCTCCACAGAATCCGTAGAGGATTCTTCACAGAATCCGTAGAGGATTTCCACGTGATCCTGAAAGAATTCTCCACATAATCCGGAGAGAATTCTCCACAGAATCCTGAGAGGATTCACTACAGAATCCTTAGAGGATTCTTCACAGAATCCTGAGAGGATTCTTCACAGAATCCTGAGAGGATTCTCCACAGAACCTTGAGAGGATTCTCCACAGAACCTTGAGAGGATTCTCCACAGAATCCTGAGAGGATTCTTCACAGAATCCTGAGAGGATTTTTCACAGAATCCTGAGAGGATTCTCCACAGAATCCTGAGAGGATTCTCCACAGAATCCTGAGAGGATTCTCCACAGAATCCTGAGAGGATTCTCCACAGAATCCTGAGAGGATTCTCCACAGAATCCTGAGAGGATTCTCCACAGAATCCTGAGAGGATTCTCCACAGAATCCTGAGAGGATTCTCCACAGAATCCTGAGAGGATTCTCCACAGAATCCTGAGAGGATTCTCCACAGAATCCTGAGAGGATTCTCCACAGAATCCTGAGAGGATTCTCCACAGAATCCTGAGAGGATTCTCCACAGAATCCTGAGAGGATTCTCCACAGAATCCTGAGAGGATTCTCCACAGAATCCTGAGAGGATTCTCCACAGAATCCTGAGAGGATTCTCCACAGAATCCTGAGAGGATTCTCCACAGAATCCTGAGAGGATTCTCCACAGAATCCTGAGAGGATTCTCCACAGAATCCTGAGAGGATTCTCCACAGAATCCTGAGAGGATTCTCCACAGAATCCTGAGAGGATTCTCCACAGAATCCTGAGAGGATTCTCCACAGAATCCTGAGAGGATTCTCCACAGAATCCTGAGAGGATTCTCCACAGAATCCTGAGAGGATTCTCCACAGAATCCTGAGAGGATTCTCCACAGAATCCTGAGAGGATTCTCCACAGAATCCTGAGAGGATTCTCCACAGAATCCTGAGAGGATTCTCCACAGAATCCTGAGAGGATTCTCCACAGAATCCTGAGAGGATTCTCCACAGAATCCTGAGAGGATTCTCCACAGAATCCTGAGAGGATTCTCCACAGAATCCTGAGAGGATTCTCCACAGAATCCTGAGAGGATTCTCCACAGAATCCTGAGAGGATTCTCCACAGAATCCTGAGAGGATTCTCCACAGAATCCTGAGAGGATTCTCCACAGAATCCTGAGAGGATTCTCCACAGAATCCCGAGAGGATTCTCCACAGAATCCTGAGAGGATTCTCCACAGAATCCTGAGAGGATTCTCCACAGAATCCTGAGAGGATTCTCCACAGAATCCTGAGAGGATTCTCCACAGAATCCTGAGAGGATTCTCCACAGAATCTTGAGAGGATTCTCCACAGAATCCTGAGAGGATTCTCCACAGAATCCTGAGAGGATTCTCCACAGAATCCTGAGAGGATTCTCCACAGAATCCTGAGAGGATTCTCCACAGAATCCTGAGAGGATTCTCCACAGAATCCTGAGAGGATTCTCCACAGAATCCTGAGAGGATTCTCCACAGAATCCTGAGAGGATTCTCCACAGAATCCTGAGAGGATTCTCCACAGAATCCTGAGAGGATTCTCCACAGAATCCTGTAAGGATTCTCCACAGAATCCTGTAAGGATTCTCCACAGAATCCTGTAAGGATTCTCCACAGAATCCTGAGAGGATTCTCCACAGAATCCTGAGAGGATTCTCCACAGAATCCTGAGAGGATTCTCCACAGAATCCTGAGAGGTTTCTCCACAGAATCCTGAGAGGATTCTCCACAGAATCTTGAGAGGATTCTCCACAGAATCCTGGGAAGATTCTCTGTGGAATCTTGAGTAGATTTTTTATGGAATTCTGAGAAGATTTCCTGGAAGGATTCTCCCCAGAATCCTGGAAGGATTCTCCCCAGAATCCTGGAAGGATTCTCCCCAGAATCCTGGAAGGATTCTCCCCAGAATCCTGGAAGGATTCTCCCCAGAATCCTGGAAGGATTCTCCCCAGAATCCTGGAAGGATTCTCCCCAGAATCCTGGAAGGATTCTCCCCAGAATCCTGGAAGGATTCTCCCCAGAATCCTGGAAGGATTCTCCCCAGAATCCTGGAAGGATTCTCCCCAGAATCCTGGAAGGATTCTCCCCAGAATCCTGGAAGGATTCTCCCCAGAAACCTGGAAGGATTCTCCCCAGAATTCTGGAAGGATTCTCCCCAGAATCCTGGAAGGATTCTCCCCAGAATCCTGGAAGGATTCTCCCCAGAATCCTGGAAGGATTCTCCCCAGAATCCTGGAAGGATTCTCCCCAGAATCCTGGAAGGATTCTCCCCAGAATCCTGGAAGGATTCTCCCCAGAATCCTGGAAGGATTCTCCCCAGAATCCTGGAAGGATTCTCCCCAGAATCCTGGAAGGATTCTCCCCAGAATCCTGGAAGGATTCTCCCCAGAATCCTGGAAGGATTCTCCCCAGAATCCTGGAAGGATTCTCCCCAGAATCCTGGAAGGATTCTCCCCAGAATCCTGGAAGGATTCTCCCCAGAATCCTGGAAGGATTCTCCCCAGAATCCTGAAAGGATTCTCCCCAGAATCCTGAAAGGATTCTCCCCAGAATCCTGGAAGGATTCTCCCCAGAATCCTGGAAGGATTCTCCCCAGAATCCTGGAAGGATTCTCCCCAGAATCCTGGAAGGATTCTCCCCAGAATCCTGGAAGGATTCTCCCCAGAATCCTGGAAGGATTCTCCCCAGAATCCTGGAAGGATTCTCCCCAGAATCCTGGAAGGATTCTCCCCAGAATCCTGGAAGGATTCTCCCCAGAATCCTGGAAGGATTCTCCCCAGAATCCTGGAAGGATTCTCCCCAGAATCCTGGAAGGATTCTCCCCAGAATCCTGGAAGGATTCTTCCCAGAATCCTGGAAGGATTCTCCCCAGAATCCTGGAAGGATTCTCCCCAGAATCCTGGAAGGATTCTCCCCAGAATCCTGGAAGGATTCTCCCCAGAATCCTGGAAGGATTCTCCCCAGAATCCTGGAAGGATTCTCCCAGAATCCTGGAAGGATTCTCCCCAGAATCCTGGAAGGATTCTCCCCAGAATCCTGGAAGGATTCTCCCCAGAATCCTGGAAGGATTCTCCCCAGAATCCTGGAAGGATTCTCCCCAGAATCCTGGAAGGATTCTCCCCAGAATCCTGGAAGGATTCTCCCCAGAATCCTGAAAGGATTCTCCCCAGAATCCTGGAAGGATTCTCCCCAGAATCCTGGAAGGATTCTCCCCAGAATCCTGGAAGGATTCTCCCCAGAATCCTGGAAGGATTCTCCCCAGAATCCTGGAAGGATTCTCCCCAGAATCCTGGAAGGATTCTCCCCAGAATCCTGGAAGGATTCTCCCCAGAATCCTGGAAGGATTCTCCCCAGAATCCTGGAAGGATTCTCCCCAGAATCCTGGAAGGATTCTTCCCAGAATCCTGGAAGGATTCTTCCCAGAATCCTGGAAGGATTCTCCCCAGAATCCTGGAAGGATTCTCCCCAGAATCCTGGAAGGATTCTCCCCAGAATCCTGGAAGGATTCTCCCCAGAATCCTGGAAGGATTCTCCCCAGAATCCTGGAAGGATTCTCCCCAGAATCCTGGAAGGATTCTCCCCAGAATCCTGGAAGGATTCTCCCCAGAATCCTGGAAGGATTCTCCCCAGAATCCTGGAAGGATTCTCCCCAGAATCCTGGAAGGATTCTCCCCAGAATCCTGGAAGGATTCTCCCCAGAATCCTGGAAGGATTCTCCCCAGAATCCTGGAAGGATTCTCCCCAGAATCCTGGAAGGATTCTCCCCAGAATCCTGGAAGGATTCTCCCCAGAATCCTGGAAGGATTCTCCCCAGAATCCTGGAAGGATTCTCCCCAGAATCCTGGAAGGATTCTCCCCAGAATCCTGGAAGGATTCTCCCCAGAATCCTGGAAGGATTCTCCCCAGAATCCTGGAAGGATTCTCCCCAGAATCCTGGAAGGATTCTCCCCAGAATCCTGGAAGGATTCTCCCCAGAATCCTGGAAGTATTCTCCCCAGAATCCTGGAAGGATTCTCCCCAGAATCCTGGAAGGATTCTCCCCAGAATCCTGGAAGGATTCTCCCCAGAATCCTGGAAGGATTCTCCCCAGAATCCTGGAAGGATTCTCCCCAGAATCCTGGAAGGATTCTCCCCAGAATCCTGGAAGGATTCTCCCCAGAATCCTGGAAGGATTCTCCCCAGAATCCTGGAAGGATTCTCCCCAGAATCCTGGAAGGATTCTCCTCAGAATCCTGGAAGTATTTTATTCAGAATCCTGGAAGGATTCTATTCAGAATCCTGGATGGATTCTCTTAAGAATTCTGGAAGGATTCTCCTCAGAATTCTGGAAGGATTCTCCTCAGAATCCTGGAAGGATTCTCCTCAGAATCCTGGAAGGATTCTCCTCAGAATCCTGGAAGGATTCTCCTCAGAATCCTGGAAGGATTCTCCTCAGAATCCTGGAAGGATTCTCCTCAGAATCCTGGAAGGATTCTCCTCAGAATCCTGGAAGGATTCTCCTCAGAATCCTGGAAGGATTCTCCTCAGAATCCTGGAAGGATTCTCCTCAGAATCCTGGAAGGATTCTCCTCAGAATCCTGGAAGGATTCTCCTCAGAATCCTGGAAGGATTCTCCTCAGAATCCTGGAAGGATTCTCCTCAGAATCCTGGAAGGATTCTCCTCAGAATCCTGGAAGGATTCTCCTCAGAATCCTGGAAGTATTTTATTCAGAATCCTGGAAGGATTCTATTCAGAATCCTGGAAGGATTCTCTTAAGAATTCTGGAAGGATTCTCCTCAGAATTCTGGAAGGATTCTCCTCAGAATTCTGGAAGGATTCTCCTCAGAATCCTGGAAGGATTCTCCTCAGAATCCTGGAAGGATTCTCCTCAGAATCCTGGAAGGATTCTCCTCAGAATCCTGGAAGGATTCTCCTCAGAATCCTGGAAGGATTCTCCTCAGAATCCTGGAAGGATTCTCCTCAGAATCCTGGAAGGATTCTCCTCAGAATCCTGGAAGGATTCTCCTCAGAATCCTGGAAGGATTCTCCTCAGAATCCTGGAAGGATTCTCCTCAGAATCCTGGAAGGATTCTCCTCAGAATCCTGGAAGGATTCTCCCAGAATCCTGGAAGGATTCTCCTCAGAATCCTGGAAGGATTCTCCTCAGAATCCTGGAAGGATTCTCCTCAGAATCCTGGAAGGATTCTCCTCAGAATCCTGGAAGGATTCTCCTCAGAATCCTGGAAGGATTCTCCTCAGAATCCTGGAAGGATTCTCCTCAGAATCCTGGAAGGATTCTCCTCAGAATCCTGGAAGGATTCTCCTCAGAATCCTGGAAGGATTCTCCTCAGAATCCTGGAAGGATTCTCCTCAGAATCCTGGAAGGATTCTCCTCAGAATCCTGGAAGGATTCTCCTCAGAATCCTGGAAGGATTCTCCTCAGAATCCTGGAATGATTCTCCTCAGAATCCTGGAATGATTCTCCTCAGAATCCTGGAAGGATTCTCCTCAGAATCCTGGAAGGATTCTCCTCAGAATCCTGGAAGGATTCTCCTCAGAATCCTGGAAGGATTCTCCTCAGAATCCTGGAAGGATTCTCCTCAGAATCCTGGAAGGATTCTCCTCAGAATCCTGGAAGGATTCTCCTCAGAATCCTGGAAGGATTCTCCTCAGAATCCTGGAAGGATTCTCCTCAGAATCCTGGAAGGATTCTCCTCAGAATCCTGGAAGGATTCTCCTCAGAATCCTGGAAGGATTCTCCTCAGAATCCTGGAAGGATTCTCCTCAGAATCCTGGAAGGATTCTCCTCAGAATCCTGGAAGGATTCTCCTCAGAATCCTGGAAGGATTCTCCTCAGAATCCTGGAAGGATTCTCCTCAGAATCCTGGAAGGATTCTCCACAGAATCCTGTAAGGATTCTCCACAGAATCCTGTAATTATTCTCCACAGAATCCTGTAAGGATTCTCCACAGAATCCTGAGAGGATTCTCCACAGAATCCTGAGAGGATTCTCCACAGAAACCGTAGAGGATTCTCCACAGAATCCGCAGAAGATTCTCCACAGAATCCGTAGAGGATTCTCCACAGAATCCGTAGAGGATTCTCCACAGAATCCGTAGAGGATTCTTCACAGAATCCGTAGAGGATTCTCCACAGAATTCGTAGAGGATTTCCACGTGATCCTGAAAGAATTCTCCACAGAATCCGGAGAGAATTCTCCACAGAATCCTGAGAGGATTCACTACAGAATCCTTAGAGGATTCTTCACAGAATCCTGAGAGGATTCTTCACAGAATCCTGAGAGGATTCTCCACAGAACCTTGAGAGGATTCTCCACAGAACCTTGAGAGGATTCTCCACAGAACCTTGAGAGGATTCTCCACAGAACCTTGAGAGGATTCTCCACAGAATCCTGAGAGGATTCTTCACAGAATCCTGAGAGGATTTTTCACAGAATCCTGAGAGGATTCTCCACAGAATCCTGAGAGGATTCTCCACAGAATCCTGAGAGGATTCTCCACAGAATCCTGAGAGGATTCTCCACAGAATCCTGAGAGGATTCTCCACAGAATCCTGAGAGGATTCTCCACAGAATCCTGAGAGGATTCTCCACAGAATCCTGAGAGGATTCTCCACAGAATCCTGAGAGGATTCTCCACAGAATCCTGAGAGGATTCTCCACAGAATCCTGAGAGGATTCTCCACAGAATCCTGAGAGGATTCTCCACAGAATCCTGAGAGGATTCTCCACAGAATCCTGAGAGGATTCTCCACCGAATCCTGAGAGGATTCTCCACCGAATCCTGAGAGGATTCTCCACAGAATCCTGAGAGGATTCTCCACAGAATCCTGAGAGGATTCTCCACAGAATCCTGAGAGGATTCTCCACAGAATCCTGAGAGGATTCTCCACAGAATCCTGAGAGGATTCTCCACAGAATCCTGAGAGGATTCTCCACAGAATCCTGAGAGGATTCTCCACAGAATCCTGAGAGGATTCTCCACAGAATCCTGGGAAGATTCTCTGTAGAATCTTGAGTAGATTTTTTATGGAATTCTGAGAAGATTGTTCTGTAGAGAATCCTGTCAGGTTTCTGTGGAGAATGCTGTCAGGATTTTTAGGGGAACCCTCTCAGGATTCTTTGGAGACTCCCGTCAGGATTCTGTGAATAATTATATTAGGATTCTTTGGAGAAACCTTTCAGGATTCTGTGGAGAAACCTTTCAGGATTCTATGGAGAATCTTTACAGGATTCTTGGGAGAATCCTCCCAGGATTCTCCGGAGAATCCTCTCTGGATACGGTAAAGTATTCTCTCAATACTCTTTGGAGAATCCTCTCAGAGTTCCGAGCAGAGTTCTCTTAGTATTTCGAGGAGGTTTCTCTCACGATTTTGAGGTGAATCCTCTCGGGATCATGTGGAGAATCTTGTCTGAATTCTGAGAAGGATCCTTTTAGGATTTAGAGGCGCGCTATCTCTATGCTAGTTCAAACTTCTGTTGTTCTCTAGCTTAGAAAGCAATTTCAAATTTAAAACGTGAACATGTTGATAAGAGATATCTTAGGATCTTAGGGTCTTCACGCTTCGCATAGAATAATCAATTTTCTAGCAATATCAGCGATAGCGGCATAATTGCAGCAATAATCGTCAAATAAATCGCACCAGAGACAACACTTAAAGTGCTCATACATGCCATATTCGATATTCTCTATATAGCCAAAGCCAGAGTGTGTGCTCCATACGAAACGACCGACGACATGTCATATGCTATCGCCCTTCCGAGGGGCATAGAATTCAATTTCAGGCTTGTAGTACCGAATGTTTTTGCCAAGCTACGTCGTCGAAGATGGCAGGCAAAGCATTTTCTCTGCTGCAGCGGATAATCTTTGATGTGGCTGAAGCGCGCGGAAGGCAGAAGTCCGGTCCGGTATGTCGTTCAATTGGCAGACCATAACCGGCCAGCTAGAATTGACCATGTTCTGCGCCTTTGGACTGGGAACGGTGGAGAAGAGGGCAAGGAGAGAAGGTGCTGCTGAAGGCCAATTTGCGTAAGATTTATGGATGGACTACTGCTGCAGTGCTGCAGGCGATTGACCCGAACCGGGAGTCAAGTGCCGGATGAAGACCATATAGCTGGTTGGGGGCTTAACAGTTGGATTACAGCTTTCAATTTGTGCTTTGAGAAGTTAGTCGATGGCGGGGGAAGGCAGCGATCGTAAACTCTAATGAATGAGGTTTACCGCATGGATCCAATGCATGGAATGTAGGTACCCGTAGCTACATATGCGATGTGAATGGATGAGTTTGACTATGGATGGCGTCAACGACCGGTTGAAGGCGCCAGTTAATTTACGCTTTCTGTAACCAGGTGAGTATGCATCTCTGTGTGGGAAGGCCATCAATGCTATGTAGTTTCTAGGTGATAAATGTGAAATATTTAAGCTAAAAAAATCTACTCGAATCATTTACCCCATAAACATGGCAAGTTTTTGCTTATGCTGAACATTTCCTGAATAATTTATGCATCTAGGTATTACGACTTACGGAACTGTGACGGTAAACTTTAAAATGGATCTGTAGCATCTTAAAACTAGTTGCTCAAGCATAGATAAAGTTTACTGTCTATTAGATTTCTGTTCCTAATTAGCTCCACATAATGGCCAACCAAATTCACTCCAGAAGATTTCACGGAAACACAGCTCACAAAATGAGCTATTCCTCTCGCGTTAGAATCATCATTACCATCATCAAGGCGTCGTCGTCGCGGTCGTCGCGTCATGCCTATTATCGTATCCCGCACATAGCTCTCATTATCACGTAGATAGATAGCTGCTCGGATGCTGCTAGCTGGATCACATTCAAGAAAGCCGCAAATATTCTGAGCTATGCTCATTCATCATTGCAAACACCATGCATCCTCAACGTACCTCTCTTTCTATGGATGAATCTTTGGATGGTGGCAGCCAGCACCACCACCGGAGATAATAATTCTAGTCTGGGTGAAAATGGCACAGCTTTACTGAATGCAAGATGAGATGAGACCAACTCCGTCTTCGTCTTCGTAATAATCTATTTCGACAGTAGGTACGTATGGGCGGTGAATTATTATTAGACGCGGTGACGATGGCAACAACGGCGACGACGACGACGACAGCAGGATGTCTCTCAGGAAGTCAGTTGTGTATCACGATTTATGAATCCTTGGGAAATTCCGCTCGCATTTGAATATTACCACGGTGCTCGCTAGGTCGTAAGTCGAACACTGACTGTCAGTTTGCCATTTCCGGCATCTCGAAGATGGCAATAATGATGCCTATTATGCTAATCAAAAAGGCTTCAAAGAGATAGTGGTATCCATGCATTGGTATTATCCTCCGAATGGAACTACTTTAAGCCGATTTTTTTTGGCAGGAAATTGAAAGAAGGTGTCGTTGTGTATGACTGGATTTACGTTTACTGGGTATCTCCAGCGTTCTCTTCAGAAAAGTATAGGATTTTTGAGATTACAATGAGATGTGGCAAGCAATAGCTACCACCACACCTTGAAGTCGTTCTCGCTCATAATTTTGCCTTGTTCTGTGCAGTCGATACTATTGTATACCACATTGAAGCCTATGGACAGGTGATGCGAAGAGATTTGATATTCACGGTATGTCTGCAGGATCTGTCGTTCGGTAAAGATCTGATACGTTGTCGAGCAGCCATCTATGAAGCCGGCTTGATAGATTCACACGAACGCATTTAATGTAGGTGATAGATGCCAAGGTATTAGTTGGGATAGCACTTTGAAGATAGTATGTGTACTTAAAATGGTGATTGCTCTCAAGTTCTCAATTTCCATACTAAATGGTCGGATTTCTTGTGAATAGGTCAGAATAAATCTTACTTCCACTTCTCCAGTAGCTTTTAGGTTTCCCAGATCTTGACTATTTACCAGTGCTGACAGGTGACGATTTTTCTGGATCCATTTTGATGTGTTTTGCTTTGATACCGCCTTTCCCAGCTGCTTTGTTGGATCTGAGCTGGGGAATGGCTTCCTTAAGTTCCCTCAGTGTGGGAGTCGAATCAGTTACATTCTCAGCTGCATTTACGTAGTCATACATTCCGCTGCCTTGATCTTCAGTGCCTATACTTTCTGCACCAGTTGAGTCATGGTAGAATGATGAGCACGAAGATTTTGATGTGTGGCTGTTGATTGTTCCATTTTCCCAGTCCGATTGGGGGGGCCCATTATGAATTGCCGTTCGCCGATGTCCTAGTATCCAGGTCCATTTGAGCCATGGGCTCAGAGAAGGGTCAGTGTCAGCAAAAAAAGCAACTGACGAAAGTGCCGGGGCTGGGATTGAACCCATGACCATCTGCCTATAAAGGAAACGTGTGAAAATTGCGCAACGGGCCCTGGCTGTCATGGGCGAAACTACGGATTTTTGCCAGGGGGTGCACTACAAACAATTATTCATTAGTTCATACATTCATCATTCACCGCCCCATATCTCACAGCAATGCAACAAAATTGTAGGGGGTGCCTGGCACCCCCGGCACCCCCAGTAGTTTCGCCTATGCTGGCTGTATGAAGGGGACCTGGGAATAGCTGATCACGGGACCTACGCTTTACGGGAGTGGGATTCGAATCCAGGTCCTCGGTGTGTTAGTCACGTGCTCTAACCATCACGCCAGGTCCGCTACCAAAATCCCTGAAGGTGTTTTTGCTGGAATCTTGGGGAAATTTCAAAGCATTCTAAAAAGGAGTTTCTGAAGAAATTTCTGGAGGAATACCAGGAGAATTTCTTGATAAACGGTTGGTAGAACTCCTACATAAATTAATGAGAAACTTTGGAAGAATCCCTGAAGAAATCCCTCAATAGAGTACCAGAAGGAATTTGGTTAAAATTTTAAAAATAAAATTAACAAAAAAATAAAAAAAAAAATCTAAATCTAGGAGTCGTTTTGAGACATTTCCAATGAAACTTATAAATGTATAAATTTCTAGGAAATATTTATGGATAAATTTCTTGATCTGTGTTAAAAAACTTCATAAGGCATTCTTGTAGGAAATGCTGGAAGGATTTCAGGAGAAATATATAAAGCATACAACTGGAACTCCTGAATGTAATATCGCAAGAATCCCTGGATGAGTTTTTTGCTGTATACTGCCGTGAATCGCAAGCCAGTCCCATTTGCATTTTGGGCAAAAATGAGTTAATGGTCATTTTAGATCTTTCTTCGGATGATCTTTCAGCTGCGTGAATAAAAATATATAGTTTGTTCAGTTAAATTGAAAAACAACATCTTGAAGTAATTCCTGGAGACATTCCTGCGAATATTTCTAATGGAAACCCTGAAGAAGATCGTGAAGAAATACCTGTGCGAATTCCTAGACACTCAATCCTGAATTGCCTGTTTAGAACTTTTTTGACGAAAATAGAACAGCAGAACTATTTCGGTAGCTTCGGTAAAAATTGATTACTGAGGCTAAACTGTCAAAACTGGGTGCAAAAGGTAAACAATGCAGTATGGCTGTATTCAGCTGTTCTATTTTCGTCAAAAATTTACCGTACATGGTTTCCCAAATTGAGTGTGTATAGGAACTACCGGATTATTTACTGAAAAAAAAAGACTGAATGCGGATATGAAAAAGCCTTTGGCAGAATCTTTTAATAACAAAGAAATGTAGAACTTTCGAATTCCTGAATAAAATTATCTAGAGACGAATGCCCCTTCAGGGTAAAGTCTCTATAAACAAAAAAAAAAATATCAAGAAGTTCCTGAACAAACTTCTGGTTCTTTCTAAAGGATTTTGGGAAAGAAATCTAGAAGATTTTTTTAGCTAACCCAGGAGAAGTTTCAAAATTGCTAAAATAAACTCTTGGTGGATTTCTTGAAGAAATTTTGAAGAGCTTCTCCAAAGAAAGCCCTGGACTTTTTTAAGATTTTTTGAAACAGTTTTTGATAGATTTTATGAATGATTTCCAGAAGTATTTCTTGAAGATATCTGTAGTGCAATTTTGAAAAGAATCCAGCGAAGATTTCACAAACGAATATCGGGAGAAATTTTCAAAAGAAATCCAAAAAGAATTTCTATAGGAAACTTTGAAGATTGATTTTGCATCCCTGGAAGATTATCTTTATGAATCCTTTATTATCTCTAGAAATTCCCAAAAGATCTTTTAAAAGAAACTTCTAAAAACTGCGATTTCAGAGGAACTCACGGAACTTTGTAGGAATTTCTGTAGAACTTTCTGAAAAATTTCTTATGTTCTAACATGAGCCTTTGGTAATTTTTTAAAGGAACATCTTATATAATTTCCGAAAAAAAAAAATCCGAAAATTCTGAGTTGACAGATTGTTTTGAAGAAATTCGTAAAGCAACTCTTGGAGTAATCCTCAAAGAAATTTCCGACGAAATCCTTGGAAAAGTTTTTAAAAAAATATCTTGAAATATTGCCAAGACAAGACAGAAAGAATTCCTAGAAAATTTGTATTATTCGGATGAATTTCTGATACGATAGAAAATCACCAATATTTTTTATCGTATAGAAATTGTTATTTTAGCATAAATTGTTTGTGACTCCATATTGGTGATGGCGCTGAATAGTGCGAACAATCAGGTTTCTATATTCAAGACGGCAGAATAAAAATTTAATTTATACTTGATAAGGAGATTTACGTTACATTATGGAATTTTTTGAAAATTCTTGTAAGGGCGCTCGAAATATTAAAAAAAAATCATGAGTAGTTGATATACAGGAGGCTCCTCCGTTATTTCAATATCACAAAGGAGATGTTTTCCTTGCGTGAATGGGAGAGCGCAAATAAAAAAGAATATATCAGAAAGAAACTTTTTCTCATTTGGACTCAGAAAGATCATACAAAAAGGCGGTTTTCTTACATCAACTAGAAGGGAAGAAAAAATGTCAAGGCCGTTGAAGAGTTTTTCTTTTAAACTAAATAACTGTGGGGAGGGAGGGGGGGTTTTTATTACTTCTGCAAACTTGAGCGTCTGTTCTCCAGAAGGAGCGGCTCACAACAGCGTCTGGTTCCCATGTTAGGGCGGCAGATCAATGTCCGAGTGCTAATTGGCACCTTAAGAGGGACTCTGTTTAAGCTCAACTGTGCACTATGGTCCTCCGGAAAGTAGAAGCCGCCAGCACGGTGCCCCCACAGACCGTTATTATAAAATAAAAATGTCCATCAAAACTTAGTTCAGGGGTCGAATCCTGGTGCCATTCTGCACCTCTGGGCAAATTTTTAAAATAATCCCTAGGAGGAATCTCAAGAAATCTCGATTTGATGTTTTATACTAAGAAATTTCAAAGAAATCCATGTTCAGATTCAACAATATCGCTTAAATACCTACAAAAAATGTCCCCAAAGTATTCAAAGTTGTTTCCAATCAGTCCAACCACCGCAACTTTCATTATACATATTTACTATTCACCCAACTCAATTAACTGACTAAACTGACATAAGGATGTTTTTCCAAGCCATGCATCGGTTTTAACGTAAACATTAAAAAGCGATTTTTCCTTATTGTTTTATGAACATATTACACATCCCAGTGTTATACATTAAAATTTTCCCCAATTCTACAACATGTTTACTATATTACGAGGAACCAACCCTCCGAAGACCACAAAGGGAACTAAGATATAAGGCTGTCCATAAACCACGTGGTCATGGGGGAGGGGGGGGGGTGGTTGGCCAATGACCATTTTGTATGGACAAATTAAAAACTGTGTATGGACAAATGACCACGCGGGGGGGGGGGGGGGGGTTGAAAAGTCCCAAAAAAATGACCACGTGGTTTATGGACAGCCCCTATGTGGAAAAAGTTATTGACTGAAAACCGAATAGCATGGAAACACTGTTTAACATGTAAGGAATAACAATAAATAACACTAGTTTACAGCATTTTTGAACTCGATAAGCTGATGATCATTTTTGGTGTTGAAACATGCCCTGAGTTCGAAAACGTGAAGGAAAAAAATTACAGTAGAGCGGAAATTTTTTTCCACTTTCCATACAAGGAGGATGATTTGAAATCGGTTTTTGTTCTATTTTTAAGCAACGTCGCTCATTTCACACTTCTCATTCTCCATAATCAATGCTTCGATTGAGCTGATTTTTTTTACTGTAAATCGCCTACATATGATATGTCAAATAAACGTTGAGAAAGAATTTTTAGATTGTTTTTTTCTTATTGGAAAAAGTACATTGCTTAATATATTTTTGGAAATTTGGCTAAAATTTAAGGAGATCGTCCCTAAAACTCGCCAATATCTTGAATTTCATCAATCTGACGCAAAACCTGCATTAAGATGATCGATTGGTATTGTATTCAGCTTTTTATTTATGGAAAAAGATTTGAGAATGGTTGAACAAAACGCAAGATATTTGAATTTTGGTAAATTCCATATATTTAAAAGTTGTATAACTCGATATTTAAGGGCCCATATAGCCGAGGCGGTAAACACACGGGTATTCAGCATGACCATGCTGAGGGTGACGGGTTCGATTCCCGGTCGGTCCAGGATCTTTTCGTAAAGAAAATTTCCTTGACTTCCTTGGGCATAGAGTATCTTCGTGCCTGCCACACGATATACACATGCAAAAATGGTCATTGGCAGAGGAAGCTCTCAGTTGATAACTGTGGAAGTGCTCATAGAACACTAAGCTGAGAAGCAGGCTTTGTCCCAGTGAGGACGTTACGCCAAGAAGAGGAGAGAGAGAGGAGGAAAACTCGATATTGAGCTAAAACTCAAAAAGTGCTCTACTTAAAAATTTTTGAAGCACGGTTTCGAAATCAGTACTAAATTGTGCTTCAAAAATTTTGGTCGTTGATAGAAGTTCACGACTTTCGTTTTATTTTGTAAACTAGTGTAATCAAATCTCGTCATTTTATCGATCGGGTAAGGCTTCATAACTTTTTTCCATGGACTTCGCATCGCTTTGCGGTCTTCGGAGGTCTAATTCATCGTGAAGTTTGCTACAGAAATCATTCATCGAATTATTTTTAGGGACCAAGTGTTGACCCCAAGCGATTTTTCATTGAAGAAGTAAATTTTCTCATAAAATCGTCTGAAAAACTAAGAATAACGGGCGTAAAAAATAGTGTTCCCGATCGACCTGATATTTTGCACAGTTGATATGGAACCAAAATGGAACTCAAAAAGTATACAAGAACTAGAGTTTTTGCATTTTTTTTTTATATTTTCCCATATAAACCGTGTCCCATGTTATTACATATACGTCGTAGTTTCCTGTTCTTCCAAAATTGGTGTACTATTAGATTTTTATTTATCACATATTTCTCAGTAATTTTATAGTGTTCATGTGCAAGAATATGTAGCACTTTTCATTAAAAAAAATGTTCAAAATTCTAGGCAAAGCAAATCAAAGATAATCGTACACACCGTAGTTGCTACTCCGTGATTGACCAGAGCAATTGAAGTTACACAGAGAACCAATGAAAGCAAGGCTTGGGACTAGCTAACCATTCTCAATGTGCACAATTCGAGAGTTCAACATTTGAAAGTCAATAACGGTGCTGGCCACGTCCTTACAGTCATCGGATCGATTATGTGTCATACTCGCCCCATATAGGAGCGATGCATTTACAGCAAGGAACAATACAATTACTGAGCACTGACCGCCCCTATTCAAAATGCTAAGCAATATCGAAAAAGTATAAATTTGTTTTCGACTATTGTGACTGAAAACGTTGTTCATTTTAAGAAAACTGCCTTCAAAGACCTACTCCAGTTTTTCTAACCCTAACGTTGGTAATCAAAAGCACACATGGCAAGCAACGTTTTTTGTTTTTTTTTCGGACTTTTGTACAAATATTTGGTAAGTCAGTTTAATCAGTTAATTGATTTAGATGAGTAGTAAATATGTATAATTGAAGTATTATTAAATAAATACGGGTTTGAAACAACTTTGAACACTTTAGGGAAAATTTGTGTAGGTATTTAGGCGATATTGTCCAATCTGAACATGGATTTCTTTGAACTTTCTTAGTATAAAACATCAAATCGAGGTTTCTCGAGATTCCTCCTAGGGATTATTTTAAAAATTTGCACAGAGGTGCAGAATGGCACCAGGATTCGATCCCTGAACTTAGTTTTGATGGACATTTTTATTTTATAATAACGGTCTGTGGGGGCACCGTGGCCAGGCGAGCCATTGTAACGGAAAATCAGCAACAAAATAATACGAACCGAGACCAACGGCAACGACCCCAGCAAAAAAAGGACTTGCGATTGGAAACTCGGTACATGGAACTGCCGATCTATCAACTTCTCGAGCAGAAGAGAATAACAATCGCATAACAAAATGTGTTATTTTGGCGAAATAACTGAGCAATAGAATCAGTTTTTTTAATGTTATCAACATAACATATTATGTTATAAACTTGTGTGTCATAAGCGACAAAATAACAAATATCATAACAAAAACATGTTCCTGGAAGACCAATTTAATAACATGTTTTGTTTGTTTCAATAACAACTTAATAACCATGAATTTGGAAAATATTTCAATAACAAATTTTGATATTTACAAGTTATTGATAATAAACCAAAAACAAAAAAAATCACCCTTAAGATACAGTTATCCTAATTGCGAATTATAAAATATGAGTCTAACAATTTTCGAGGAACTACTAATCCACCATGTATTACAGCATTCTGTGATTTTCTATGGAATGGATACGACTATATATAACTGGGTACAAAAAAATGATAAAAACATGAGATAATTGCCGAAGCGTTCATAAAATAATAAGCTTACAAGAATAATAATTAGAATAATTAAATAAAATGTACGGAATTCTGTAAAGAACGTAAATCTCCAATGTTGTAGTTTCAATTTAAAAACTTGTTATTATTGTGATATTGTCTATCAAATATTTGTATTCTCAATATCGCAGTAATAACTTAGATTGTTTAGTAACAAAACATGTTATTTAAATGTTGTTTGATGGGTGCATAAGATTGTCCATTAAAATAAGTTATGGAAAAGTAATTTATTGATAAGTTAATAGTAACAAATCAAGATATAAAAACAGGCTATGTTATTTTGTAGTTTATTATTTTGCTATTCTCCTCTGCTCGGGTTCATTGGGAGCAGCCGTATACTCGCCGATCTACTGAAGGACCGCGGGTTCGGCGTCGTAGCGCTGTAGGAGGTGTGTTGAACAGGATCAACGCAACGGTGCAAAAGCTTAGAGGTAATCATACGGCAACACACGTGAGCTGGGAACAGCTTTTATCGCAATGAGCAACATGCATGGGTGCGTGAAAAACGCGTGACGAACGAAAACTGCCTATGACTCATTGATTTCGCCACCTCCAAAAATAATGACTTACATAGCACTGAAGATCACCACAGCAGACGGAATCTCAAATCGACCATATCGTGGTGTCAACATTGACTCCGACCACTACCTAGTAATGGTCAAACTGCACCCAAAATTCTCCGTCATCAATAATGTACGGTACCGGTGATCGCCACAGTACAAACTTGAGCCACTGAAGCAACCGGATCTCGTCTCAGCATACGAGCAGAATCTCGAGGCAGCGTTACCTCGAGAGCGTTGGCGAGCTCGACGTGGCCCCTCTAGAGGACTGCTGGAGAACAGTAAAAGCAGCCATCAACAACGCAGCCGAGAGTACCATCGGGTACATGAAAAGAAATCGACGAAGCGAATGTTTGACGAGGAGTTCAGAACGATTTTGGAGGGGAAGAACGAAGCACTGGCGGTAATGCTGCAGCAAGGAACCCGGCAGCACGTGGAACGTTACAAACAGAAGCGGAAACAGCAGACCCGCCTCTTTCGGAGGAAAAAGCGAAAGCAGCATTTCGATCATCACCTGAATGGCGTGGAGAACCTAGACACGTGAGATCACGACAACGAAGAAAATAACCACACCAGTGCAGCAGATGATGGAAATGAGCCAACTCCACGCGGAAGGAAGTTAGGGATACCATTCAAAATCAACCACCTGGTAAGGATAGTATCGCACCTGAACTCATCAAGATGGGCTCAGAAAAGTTATCCATCTGCCTGCACCGATTTGAAGTCAGAATCTGGGAAACCGATCAACTGCTGAAAGAGTGTAAGGAAGGGGTAATCTGCCCCATTCACAAGAAAGGTGACCATCTGGAATGTGATAGCTTCAGAGCGATCACCGTTTTGAATGCTGCCTGCAAAGTGCTATCCCAGATCATCTTCCTCCGTTGCACCCTAAAACGAATGGGATCGTGGGAAGCTATCAAGCAGGTTTCATCGACGGCCGATCGATAGCGAACTAGATATGCACCCTACTGCAAATTCTCCGAAAATGCCGAATACCAGGTCCCAACGCGTCACCTGTTCATCGACTTCAAAGCACGCAGAGCTGTGGAAAATCATGGATGAAAACGGCTTTCCTGGGATGCTGATTAGACTGATAACAGCAACGATGAACGGTGTGCAAGACTGGGTAAGGGTTTCGGGTGAATTATCCAGTTTATTTGAATCTCGCCGTGGACTGCGCCAAGGTGACGGACTCCCATGCCTACCCTTCAACATCGTTCTGGAAAATGTAAAGCGACGAGCAGGCCTCGATACCCGGGGCACGATTTTCACAAAATCCGGTCAATTTCATTACGGACGACATGGACAATATCTTCTTGCTCAAAATTGGAATTAGTAACGTGACGTAACAACGTTGTAACGTCACGCTACTAATTCCCATTTTGAATAAACTTTTCCAATGAAAAATGTTTAACAGATTTAAAAAAAAAAGCTTTATTGGTCATTTAAATATAAAAGTGAACAATTTCATTTCATTCTTCAGTGTCCAATAGAAATTCTAATTCTGCTACATCAATTCTATTATTGAACGTGTTAATATAAATAATGTGTTTTGCAAATAGTTTTAATAATTTGATTCTTATAACTAAGCTAATGCTCTCTAGGCTAGGCCTGATGAGGTTTCCAAACGAGAGTCGTCGTCCGTGCAGCATCGTGGTGAGTTTCATTTTTAGAAGTTCCCATGCTGCCCTCACGTTGGGGCATTCACTGAATTTGTGCTCGATTGTCTCGACTAGAGCATTGCAGTGTGTGCAGCTTTCGTTGTCCGTGCGACCAATTTGGTAAAATAGCTTCTAGTGCTCCACTTTCCTATTTATGATCATAAACAGGTCACTTCGGGTTGAACTGGAGAACTTCCTCGAATTGATACACATCCACACACGCTTCCAGTTGAGATTTGGATTTTCTCGCTTCACTTTTGGTGCTTCGATTTGTTCCAGATAGAATTTGTGGATTCCGTCGGAGCTAGGGGTTTCCCGTGTTAGCGGGGAAAGCAACCTGATATGCTGGCATATCCCCCGCAGATCTGGCAAATCCGCGGGAATAGCTACTCGATTTTGATCATCTTGGGGTAAGAGAGATTGGTAGAAGGGCATCGATTCGATTTCTCGAATAAAACGACTAAGTATTAGTGACCAACATTTGAGGGCAGGTAGCTGCAATTTCAAACCACCTGCAGCGTAGTCTCTGGCAAGTTGTTGGAGGTGCACTCGTGCTGGAACTCTGCTCCACAGGAAGGTTCCTATAGTGGCAGTGATTTTCCCCACGTGCACGCTGTATAGGGAAAGAATTGATGATAGGTACCATATTTTAGATGTAACGAAAGTATTGAGCAGCGTGACTTTTTGATGTAAAGTCAAAGATCGTTGAGCGTGCAGAAAAATTTGTTGACTGAACTTCGTCACAATTGAATCCCAATTTAAAGTGGTCATTAAACGAATAGAATTCGTGAAGATGATCCCAAGAATGTTCAGTGTGTTTACTTTCAATCAATTGACTTCGTTTTCTGCCAGTTTATTTTCGCCCCAGACACCAGCTCGAAACTGTTGAAAGTAGTTCTCATCTGTTCTATTTTCTCTACGGACGTGCAGATCGCTGTGATGTCATCTGCATAAGCGACGATGAGATCCTCGTTGCATATTCGTTCCAAACGACGAAGCAGAGGATAAAGGTAAATCACGAAGAGCAGCATGCTGAGAGGGCATCCCTGTCGTACGGAACGCTGGATAGGAAAAGTCGGGGAAAGATGCCCGTTAACCAAAAACCGAGATGATGAGCAGGAGGAGATTCGATTGAGCAGGTTCACCAGGTCCCGATTAATGTCGAGTGAGCACATGGTTCTGTACAGAAACGAAAGACGAACACGATCGAACGCGTGGTCGAAATCGAAAGCGATTACCTTGGCTCTCTGTTTACGTTGGATCGTGCTATTCGATCTTTTAGAGAATAGTGTTGCCTGAAAGATGTTCCGATTTGGATTGCTGCATTTCTGTCCATGGATGAGAATTTGGTGTGCCCGTACGACATTCTCTAGTCTCGCTTTTAGGATACGTGAGAGTATTTTATAATCAAAATTCAACAGAGATATCGGGCGATAAGATCGGGCCGTTTCGTCTGTTCCCCTCTTTTTAACGAGAACGATCACTCCATCCACACCCTTAAACGAAAGTACACAGCGAATGAGTAACTTGCGAAAAGACAAAAGATTTTTCACACATAGATATTTGCGTACGACTGGATCGGGGAGTGAGTGATGGAGTGACGTTCGGTCGGTCGCACTTGTAATGTACTGGTAGAATAAACCCTGTTTTTCGAGTAAAAAGAAACAGTTTTAAATCCAAGTGGTGTTTTAACGAATAGACAATGTCGCGATGACTGCAAACATGGTGTTTTCGAATGTCTGTGGCTTTAAACAGAGTGAATTAATTGCTTTTTCATGAAACTTTGTCGGCTTCCATTGAAGAGGACGCACGGCGTGTTGTGTTCTTTTTTTTCAACTTAGCTCGCGTGTGGTTGTATGTGTGTGCTCTTGCGTTTTCTCTTCCAGCACCGCTACTGCGCAGAAGCAGAACAGTGTGTGCGATGAACGCGGCTGATGTTCGTGTCGTTGCGTGGAAGTTTCGGTTGCATGCGTGTCTGTGCTCCAGATGGTGGGCGACAGTTCTTTGTCGCACGTTACTTATGTCGCAACGCAAACGTGTGTTGCAGTATATAATATCGTCATCATGAAACGCGAAGTGAAGTGTGGTGTGTTGTGTTGCATAATTTCGATGCACATTGAGTAGAAACACTGGCAAAAAATGAAAAAAAAAATCGGTACATCCTGTTGTTGTTCTTTATGCGGTTATGTTATTTTGAACCGTGCGATGTTTATGTTATGTGATTTGCTTTAATATTGTAAGTGTAAAGTTGAAAAAATGTGTGCAGTGAATATGTGGTCAAATGATGACTAATTATGCTCGCGTTAAGGTGCAGCGAGGAGAATCGGATGAAGCTGAACCGGCAGCCCATATCATATTCGGTGAGATTGTTCTGATTACTATTGATGCTACTATGATTCACTAAATACGCGCCAGTTTTGAAGACATTTTCTTTAAAACAGGAAGTGTGTTTGTATTATCATTATCCATTTGATAACGGTAGTGCACACATGCGGGGCTTATTGTAAGTGAAAGTGACTTCTGAATGGAGTGTCTCTCCAACCATTCTGAAATGGGTCACCGGATCTGCAATAGAGCTATCACTGTCTAACTCCCGGACTAAAGCAATTTGCAACGACATTATAACGGTGTTGCAGGCTGCTTTCTTCCAAAATATCACTGCCGGACAGTGGGTGTTAGATGGAGTACACACACACACACACACACACACACACACACACACACACACACACACACACACACACACACACACACACACACACACACACACACATATTTGCGTACGACTGGATCAGCACATAAAATGTTGGGGGGGTTTGGGCAATGACCATTTTGTATGGACAAATAAAACAATTTGTATGGACAATTGACCACGCGGGGGGGGTTGAAAAGTCCCAAAAAATGACCACGTGGTTTATGGACAGCCCCAAATACGATCGAGCCTGGATGTCGAGTTAGTTGTAATATATGTATGACCTGGGATCCTGGGGCATAGGGGCATAGCTTAATCCACGCGTCACAGAGAAGTAGCTGTTGCACTGTTGCGGAAAGGGACGGGCTGGAATTGGGACCGGTAGCATCACATTAACGCAGAACGCAATTAAAGTCCCCAGCAAGTATCACGTTTTGTTGTTTGTGCCGAAGGTAATAGGCGACAGTATTAATAAAAAATCGTTCTCTTTCGGCTCGGAGTATCGCTAGGTGCGTAGATGCAAACGAGTGTGACGTTGTTGATTCTCAGGGCTAGCAAACGACTATCCAAGCTTCGTTCAACATTGGAGAATTGGTCGCATTCTTTGAGTGCGATGGCTATTCCCCATCGCGAGTGATCCACGTTGCAGATTACGGTACCTATATCCCGGAATCATGAGTTGGTCCGATTCCACCTCCTGGAGAAACATGATGTCGAGATCGAGGGTTCTGGCAAAAGTCCGCAGGGCATTAGTTTCGTTTCGCTTGATATTGCGTTTAGATTGATAGTGGCGATATTGTAGCTTGCTACATCCATTTTCGAGCTGGGGGAATCGTTCATGACGTCATGATCGTGACGTATTTTCTTTGCACACGGTCTAGCGCGGAGACGACGGCTGCTGTTAGAAGAAGTGGATTCATCCGTTTTATTCCCGTCGTGCCGTGAGTTCTCGACCGAGGTCTCGATCGAGACTGTTAAAATGGATTCTGGACGGTAGTTGTGCTGTGGTTTATTGAAGAGCTCCTGCGCTGGGATCGTGAGGAGAGTTTGGCAAGTGTCTGCCGGTGGTGCACCGGTCGAGAGAGTTTTTTTTTGTATTTTACCGTGCGCATTGTTGGAGGGGATTACGGTTGCCGATTCTCTTGATGCTCCCGCTGTCGGAGTCTGTACGTTTGCCGGTATGATCTTGAGGCCGGAGGACGATGAACCTCTGGATCTCGATTGTTTCGGTGCGTTCACCTTTGACACAGCTTGTTTTGCAACGTTTGCATACGACTGTTTAGAGTGATCCGCGTCAAATTTTTGAACCCGAAGTTTTTTTATTCTGGATGCAAGAGATTCCATTATGGATGGCCTCGTTGCAGTGTCGACATGTGTGCTGCTGCCCGTAGTATTGCACACACGTGGCTTCACCATCAATAATGACGGTAGAGGGGATATGCTTTTTCACTATCATGCGAACAACTCGCACGCCTGTCGGGTAGCCGTTGAACATGTAATTTGCTTCCCACATCAGCTCACGAATCGAGAGAATTTCGCCGTAATCTGACATGAACTTGGTGATTTCGAGATCCGACACATAATCCGGGAGGTCAAACAGCTTAACATCGACGGCTCCGTCCTCCATCATTAAGCGAATCGCATATTTCTTGTCTCCCACGACAATTTCATGTTTCCCATCATGGTTTTCGACGATTTCCTGGGCCACAGAGAGATCATTCGCCTTGACGAAAGCGCAGCCAAGAAGTCTGCTGCATTGAATGCGCTTCACTTCTTCACGTTTCATGCCCAACTGGTTGCCAATGAAGAGATGCACTTCTTCGAAAGAAGGTTTTTTCGGTACTTTCGCGAAAGGTATTCTCGCGCCGCTTCATGGCGGACACGGTATCGCGACGACACGCGGAGACGTGAGATACAATCTAGCGATGCACTGTTTTATATTGTGGATTTACCGGCTACTTGTATTCTACCGGTCGCTTCCGTATGGCCTCCAAAGTAGCCGTTTTATAAAAAGAGTAACTTAAAAATGTTTTTAAACATTTTTATTGTATGCGCTATTCCTCGTTGCCACTAGCTATTCAGCGACATTTATTTTTTGACAATCAAGTTGATTTTTATATAAAAACGGCTACTTTGTAACGGCTACTCAAGTAACCGGTAGAATACAAGTAGCCGGTAAATCCACAATACTTCGACCGTAGCTTTGACCGAAAAAATAATAGTATTCGACTCCCGCTCTTAGCATGTAGCGACAAACGCGTCTGCTTTGCTCGAGAGTTGAGCGAAACTAACAGATCATATTTATTGCAAATTTTACAAGGATTCCAAATACGAAAAAATGAGGTTTACGGTCGTATTTATGAGTTACAGTGGTGTAGAGTATATAAACACTATTGATGTATTCTGCGGTAATTAGATTTGTATTATATTCGTCATTTGTATGTCTATTGTCTGTGACGCTTTGGTTCAAGCTTTGGTCGTCTATTTGTCTATGGAAATGTCAGTATTGAGAAGCTCAAAATAAACAATAATTAGTAAAAGTGTAACCACATCGGAAAGCGGAGTGACTAATGAATCGCTGTTCGTAACTTGAGTGAGATATGTGGAATTTCTGCATCATCCGAAAATGCACGTAATTGGGAGCGACTCAACAAGTGGAAAATCTGCCTCGCAAAGCGGGAAAACGTTGTGACGTCACGGTAGTATGTGTCATATAAACTTTTCATCAAACCTAATTGAGAACCACATGTTTTTTGCATACTAAATGTGTATATATTGTACTATTAAAGTCGAGACGTCATGGCGCGTTAAGTATCACCGGCCGGTGAAGAGAACAACCCAAGCACTTCATAAGCCTCACGCTTTTTCAGTGAGTGTCAAAAGGTGCGAGTAAGTACCCACAGTTTACCAGTTGACAACACATGAGTAGACCTTACCCCCACGTGTCGTGTCCCTTGAGTTGAGGATCAGACAGAAGGGGTGGAGTAGCAGCGGTGACGAGTCTGACGAGGGAGACAGTCTTTAAACACATTGTGTGAAGTGAAGTGAGTGTGTCACACTTGTCACTTGGGTCATCACATGCCATCAATCATCTTCAGCACCATCCAACTCAACGGGCGTTAACGACGTTCGAAGATAGGTACCTTGTGTAAAGGGACGACGTTAAATTTGCAAGCGCCATCGTCAACCCTTCAGCACTGACGTGATTTGAGTTTTATTGAGCGAGGTGGGTGCTTCGGAACGGTAGGCTGATGTGGTTACGGGGTCAGACAGGTAATTAAATTAAATAATGCAGGTGGTGTAGGTGGAGTAGTTCTTTGAAGTGATTAGAAATTTCTGCTTCGAGTTTTGTAGTAATTGGTTGTATCCTACTTAGAGAAAACCTTAGTCTTCAAGTTCAGAGATCTGATGCAGCTCGATATGCTTTATATAGGATTATCCCGAACATTAAACTGCTTGAGTGGACAATCAACGTAGAACCGTGAAATTGAGTAGCTTTGATAATGCTAGAGTTCCACTCTGAACCCTCTTTTACCACTCTTAGTAAAAGTACCGTCATGTCGCCATTCACCGTGGGTTGAAGAGGATTTGAAGCAAATAAGAGCTTATTGATTAATTATTCTACCACGTGCTAACACCAATTTACCAATCAAACAAACACACAAAACTGTTCAATGAGTTATCAAATCGCGTTTGCCACCGAAGGAAATTTTTTCCAATATGATGATTTCGAATTCCGATAACGAATGTATACGAATGCACCCAAAAATTCCCGCCAAAACGATGCCAAAAGAGAGAGGTCATGCGAATTGATGTCATCTGACGCGTTTTTTTTTTTATTTGTTTGTCTAGTCTCCCAATCCAGTCTGTCCGTGCATGGTGACCGACCAAAAATATGGGGATAACGCGGCAATAATAGCAGCCAGCGGTCACGTAGTGTCTGCCATATTATGGTGACAAATACAGGGGATGGCCAAAATGTTTGGGATAGGCAACTTTTTTTCTCCCACAAAAAAAATCAATATGCTGTAACTTTTCATAGAGTGCATCAAAAAATCTCAAATTTTGACTGTTTGTCAACCTATTATATGTGCATCATTGGTACAAATTTGGACTCGATTGAATAATTTTTCGCGAAGTTAGAACCGTTCGGGTAAAACACTATTATTTAGACAACTAATTTTTGAACTGTCATATCTCGGAAACTAGTGAACCGAAATGAATGAATTTTTTAACGTTTATCAACAATATATTGATACCTAATATGGCGTAATAAAATGTAATATTTTCTCACGGCGAATTAAGTTATTCCGGATTGAAATTTTAACCCATATAGAGGTAAATAAGTCAAATTTACAATACCACACAAAAATTACTAAAAGTGTTCTTCCTTCAATCTAAATAGGCTCTAATATATCTGACTAGAGATAACTTGAGAACAGAAGTGGAAAATCTTTGGATATCAACACTAAAATGTATTGACATTGATGTAAAAAAATTACATCTTTTCGAGAAAAATCCAAAAAGTGTCAATCCATGATAACTTTTTTCAACGTTTAAAAAGTACTTGTGTTTTAATAGTTTGTGAAGCGTTTACATGTTGTTAGTGTACGTTCAAAATTTAATTTAATTCGCTTCACTGGTTTCCGAGATATGAAGGCTCAAAAATGAGTTGTCTGAAAAATAGTGTTTTACCCGAACGGCTCTAACTTTGCGAAATATTAATCAATCGAGCCCAAATTTGTACCAATGATGCACACATAATAGGTTGACAAACAGTCAAAATTTGAGATTTTTTGATGCGCTCTATAAAAAGTTATAGCTTGTTGAACTTTTTTGCAAGAGAAACAAAAGTTGCCTATCCCAAACATTTTGGCCATCCCCTGTATGTATGACGACACGGACGGACGGTGTGGTCCTAGTCGCCACGCGCCGCCGGTTGTCATCATCATCAAATCAGCATCACTATGTACCTACCAAGTTCATCGTTGTTAGATTATCACGCGGTAGCCGTCCGTCGCGAGGGAGTTATCTCGACTCCCGATGCTATTATCGAATGCAGTCGACTGTTACGAGTGGGATTCGGTTGGCTGCAAATGAGGCAATATTTATGCAAACGATATGGCGCGGATATTGCGAGTCAAGTTTTAGAAAGGACATTAGAAGTCTGTGGAAATGCATTGGATGGAAATAAAAAATCTCATTTGAATTGACATGTTCAATTTGCCTATTAGGGCCGTATAGGCGAAGCAGTGATCTGGTGGGCTGCAAAATGGTGAGTCGACCAGGAGAGTCCAACATGCCTAACAAGTTCCTATCGCATGCTTCCACGGGTCAATCGATGATAAAAACTGCCAGCTAAGAGTTGTGTACTCATAGGGTAAATGCACCAATAGTGGTGCTATTAGTAGCTCCTCGTAGTAAAATAATTGAATGAAATTGATAATACCATAAAATAAAAAGTCTGAAAACGTTGATCGGTAGTTTTTCACTTAAATTTGCTAGGAAAAATGTAAAAACCATTGTTTATTTCAGTTTTTGCTAATAAATCACTTGCACCAACAATAGGTACATCGTTCCTATTATGGAGGTAAAATTTAACATTGGTTCCTATAGTGGCGCATCCCATTGAATTCTTATGCGACCCACCACTATAGGAACACTACCACCATTATAGGTGCAAAGGAACAAAAAAATTAAGGGAAATAATTGTTTAAAATAGGTTTTTCGGCAAATCCTGAACACAAAATTGAATTAATGTTATTAATTAGTTATGATGCATCTATTAAAAATGTCATTTGCAAGCTTTTTAGTTGAAATAGTGCTACATTGGCACTACCACCACTATTGGTACTACCTCCACTAAGGGAGCTTTTACCCTAGCCGATATCAACGCGAAGGTAGGTTCCGACAACTAGGGCTATGAGCATGTCATGGAACGTCATGGCATCGGAGAAATGAGCGAGAACAGAGAGATGTTTGCAGAGTTTTATGGCAACAATGACATGCTAATTTGGGGATCGCTGTTTCCTCATAGATCAGTGCACAAAGTGACATGTATTTCCCGTGATGGCACCCGGATATCCGGAGGGTGTTTCTGCATGTAATAATAAATAAAGAAAAATAAATTAGGAATAAATTCTAAAGGAATCTCTTTTGAACTCCTGCATGAATCTCAGGAGTAACTAAAAGCAATAACGCAAGAATCCTGTAGGATTTTCTGGGCAGATCCCTAAAGAAATTCCTGGAATTTACATTGGAATCCCTAGAACAACTTTTTGAAGAAATACGAATTCCGGAAGTAATTTGTGTAAAAAACAATGAAAAAATATATGAGTGAACCTTTGAATCCTTGTACCGACTTTTTCGAACCCTCTAAGCAGAATACCCTCTTCGAATGAGTGTAATCAGTTTCAGTGTCAGTTATCCACTCGTCTGGAGAAGCTTCTAGGAAAACCCTTGGTGAAATTAAAAAATTGGAAAAAATATTGAGGAATTATTATTGAAATTCCTGGGAGAATTCTTTATTAAAATTCCTGGAGGATTTTCTGAAAGTATTCCTGAAGAAATCTGTGGATGAATTTCTAAAAAAAAAGCTATACAAATACTTGAAGAAACACATAGATAAGCGCCTGTAAAGATTCCCGAAAAAAATCTTGTAATATTTTCAATGCAATTTCTGTACGAATTCGTAGGTTATATTTTTTCAAATGAATTTCGTCAAGAATCCGTGAAGAAATTTATTTATTTATTTATTTATTTATTTATTTATGGACACATCACATCAACAGGCAAACAACAGCCCCAATGATGTTTAATCTAATCCTAGACTTATTTCTATGTCTTTTTTTAACAATAACTTTGTCATACTTAAAGGTAGAATTACACAAGTCAAGAGTACATAAAATTCAATATAAAAAAAAAATACACAGCAATTAAACACATCTAACGGGAACTGCTAGAATATCTGGGAAAAGTTCGGCGGAGAATGTGGCGAGGGGTATTAAAGTCAACATAGGAGGCTACCCGGTTGAAGACCCTTTGGATGCCAACTACGGCTCCATACATGCTATAGTTTGACCGTCTAAGTGACAAGTGAAGCAGGAGGTTGTTGCGTAGTGCTCTAGGAGCAGCGTAAAAATTGATTTTTTCCAAAATAGTTGGGCAGTCAATACGACCTTGCAGAGCGTCTTTGAGTTACATTGAAGAAAAAGCCGGAGTACTTACTGGGGAATGCTGGAGAAAATCCTGACGAAATCGTTCTTCGAACTTCTGCATGAATCTCTGTAGTAACTGAAAGTACCTGATGAAATTCCTTAACACATTCATGCAGGAGTTTTCATTTGTCCTAGAGCAATCCCTGAACAAATCCCTGCTGAATTTTCTGCAGAAATACCTGAACGAATTTCTGAAGGAAACCGTGGAATAATTTTTGAAAAAAAAAACAATGAAAAAATATATGTAAGAATCTTTGAATCTGTAGCAAGTTATGAAGGAACCACTTTCCGATTCATTTTATAAACAAATCCGTTAAATAATTTCCACAATCCTGGTGCAGATTAAGAAGGAGCCCATAGAAATCTAAATTGAAGACATGTTTGAAGAATTTGTAAAGAAATTTCATGAGAAAAGTCAGAGGAGGAAAGAATTTGATTTTTTTAAGGAATCCGTTTATGATTTCCTGAAAGATTTCTCGTTCGGATTCCTGCAAAAATCCACGGAAAATTTTCTGAGCAAAAAGAAAGATTTTCTAAAGAACTTTCTAAAGGAATCCGTGGAAAATTTTTCGAAAGGATTCTCTGAAGGAGTCGATGGAGCCGTATCGAATGGAATCCAGGAAAGTTTTCATAAAAAAAAGTACCTAAATTAATTTCTGGAGTTACTTCTAGGAAACGTTGGAAAAAATCTATAGGAAACTAACTTCTACTACTAACTCAGGCCTGTGCACAGATAGGCGACAAGAGAGGGGTTTTTCCTAATTTTGACAAAGGGCGGTGGGGCGCCTAATGCATGGAATGTCGGCAATGGGTGGGTTGAGGCGAACCAACCAAGGGTTGAAAACCTCATTAATAAAGACAATAATAATAATAATAATGGGAGGGGTTTAACACCCAAAACCCCTCCCTTGTGCACGGGCTTGTACTAAATACTGGCAACACTGGCTGGCCTTGGCAACACATTCTGGCAACACTGTTGTTTGGTTGACACACATTTAAGCTTCCTCGTAAATTAATCGAAAATTAATAGTACTTCAGTCGATTTAAATATCTTTTGTTGCGTAATCTAAATGTGATATCGCTGTGCTGCATGCGAAGTGTGTTTTGGTGATATAGATTAGAATAAATCCTGAAGAAATCATTATTCTAAATAGTGCACTTAAAGAAGTCCATTGTTTGTGGTTTTATAGAAACGCGCCGTGCTTTGCTGCTGCTGTTGTTGTTGTGCTGTTGCTGCTGTATTGAGGTAAAAGAACCCGCATCGCGAAATTGATTCGAGCTAGTAGAAGATTGATGTGAGTACACCTATAGACACACTTTGTTCAAATCACCACTTCTTTCAAGAGTTTTTCGTGCTATCCCCCGCCGCCCAAACGGTTACTAGACAAGCGAAGAGCAATTGTTAGAAAATTGGTTGATAAACATCGAGGTCTCGCTCCCATAGCATTGCGTTTGTGATATTTATTGCCGCCCGAACGGCCACTTGACGATCAAATTGCATTAGTCGTTGGTGAGTGGGTTTGGTCTGGTAGGCTAGAAAGCACACTTTGACGTTCGTTTCACTGAGTAGCTGGGGGTACTAGATCTGATCTACAGTAGTGATTGTTGTCGTTATTTTCCATCGTATGCGTATAAACACAAACAGACTGTCTCTTTAATGTATTGCATCTAGTCATATCTGTTTTATTCTAGTACTACATCTCCATTGAACTCAATTGCTTCACAGTATTTTTTGTTGTGGTCTTTTGAATTTAGTATTAGTGTGTTGCTGTAAATATCGAGTTTTTGTTTACATTCCTGTTCCATTGATAATATTTTTCTGTAAACTTGCTTTCCATAATTGTGCACAATGAAGAGTGACGATGTGTATGTTTGTACCATTTGTACTAAGAAGGAAACCGATGGTTTTAATTTTTTAACGTGTATGTACTGTTTCACTAGTTCTCATTTTAAATGTAAAAATATTGTTGGAAATGCGGTGCGTCGTTTGAGAGAATCTGATTATTTTTGTTCACCTGATTGTTCTGCTATCTACCAACGTATCATATTGATGCAAAACAATAACCAATCTCTAATGTCCTCTTTCGCTGCTGAAATGAAAGCAGTAATTTCGGCAGCTGTTGCTAACGAAATGCGGTCACTCAAATCTGAAGTTAAACAAATTACTGCATCCATTGAAAAATCACAGGAGTTTTTGGCAGCTAAGTTTGACGAAATTGTTGCCGATTTTAAGGATCTGAAGGTAGAAAATGAAAAGTTGAAGAATGAAATTGATCAACTTAAAAACTCCCAAAACCAGTTGAAGAGTGAGGTACATAAGCTTGAAGCTATTGTTGATAAGTCTGATAAAGCTGCTCTAGATAAAAATATTGTTTTATGGGGTATTCCTGCAAGTCCAGATGAGAATTTATTGAACGTAGTTGACAAGCTTTTTCATTGCTTAGGACTCGAAGTAAATTCCAATGTAGTTACATCTGCTGATCGTATTTTTGATAATAACAAAAACAACAACACTCTTGTCCCTATACGAATCATGTTTTGTGATAAGAAATCAAAAGAGAAAGTGCTTGACAGAAAAAAGCAGTTCGGGAAGTTGTTGTCAACAGCGATCGATGAAAAATTTGTTGTCAATGGGAGGGCATTGAACGTAACCCTCAGAGATGAGTTGTCTCCTTTGTCCCTTGAATTGCTGAAAGAGCTAAGAGAGTCGCAGGAACTCCTGAATATAAAATACGTTTGGACTGGTAGGGGTGGTGTTGTATTGGTTAAAAAGGCTGATGATAGTAAACCAGAGCTAGTTAAAACAAGAGATGATCTTAGTCGCATTATGTGTCGCTTTTCGCAAGATTCGAACTTCACTGGCCAATTCCCATCGCCAAAACGTAACAAATTCGTGCTCTAAATTGAATGTCGCTTAACTGATCGTATAATTGAGTTGATTGTCTAGTTATTAAAATGGATTCTATACCAAATATGATTATAAATAAATATTTTGAAAATTTGGATAATTTTAATAAAAAATGTGAAAATTTTGGCTCTAATTGTATGAATGTAGTTCAGTGGAACGTAAAAAGAGTTAATGATTTTGAGAAATTTGATGAAGTGATTTATTTTGTAAATGAGTGTAAATTAGATATTGATGTTATTGTTGTCGGTGAAACATGGCTTAAAAAAGATAATTGTTGTATTTATAATATTCCTGGTTATCGTGCGTTCTTTTCATGTCGTGAAAATTCGTCTGGTGGTTTAGCTGTATTTGTAAGAAACTCTTTGGAATCTAAAATAATAGAAAATAAATCAATAGATGGCTTGCACTATGTGCGTTTAGAAATTAAATTATGTGGAAACTTGTTTAATTTTGTTGGTGTTTATCGGCCACCGTCTTTTGATTATAACACATTTCAAGACATTTTAGAAAGTTGGCTAACATTTGCTACCCCGTCTAAACCGTTTATTGTAGTTGGTGACATAAATGTACCAATTAATATGCAAAATAACAATGTAGTTACGAAGTACAAGAATTTATTGGAATCTTATGGCTATGTATGCACAAACACAATCCCAACTCGCCCAATAAGCAACAATATATTAGACCATTGTATTTGTCCAATCGACCTTGCATCACAGCTTCAGAATTATACAATTTTCAATGAAATTAGCGACCATATTCCAGTGATATCATCTCTCGCATTGAGTAATGGTAGAAAGCATCAAGAATTGAGGACTAGTGTTGTTGATCACGTAAAACTGCAAAATGAGTTCTCATTGTACTTAAATAACTTTCAGATTACTGACGATGTAGATGCTGTCCTTAAGGCTCTTATTGCAAAGTACAATTCTTTGGTGAGTGAATGTACAAGATCTTTCTCTAAAACTATTAATGTTAAAGGAGACCATTGTCCATGGATGACGTTTAACCTCTGGCGATTGATTCAAATTAAGAATAACTACCTTGAGAGACACAAAAGAAATCCTGGTGATTTACATGTTATTGAAATGTTGGCTCACGTTTCAAAAAAAGTTAAAACCACTAAAATACAATGTAAAAAACAGTATTATGAAAACATATTGAAAAGTTCCAGCCACTCTAATGTGTGGAAGAGCCTGAACCGAATATTTGGCCGCACTAAAACAGAGGAACGAATTAAATTGCGAATAGATGGACATGTTTTGGATTCAGGCCACGATGTTGCAGAAGTTTTTAACAGTTTTTTCTCTACTATCGGAAATAATTTGGCTAATAAACTCCCAAATAGTAACTTCGACTTTTTAAATCCCATAAAACAAGTCAGCAACTCGATATTTTTGAGGCCAACCAGTGCAAATGAAGTTCGTATCTTGATAAATGAACTTGACAGTAACAAAAGCAGAGGGCACGATAATATTCCACCTGATCTACTAAAAGCTAACATGGCTCCATTTTCTGAAATAATCACAAAACTGTTTAATAAAATTATAACAACTGGATCTTATCCCGATGTTTTGAAAATTGCCAAGATCACGCCGGTATTCAAATCTGGAGACACACTCGATCCTTCTAATTATCGGCCAATTTCAACTCTGTCGGCCCTGAATAAAATACTTGAGAAGCTTCTAACTAGTCGACTTGTAAATTTTTTGTGTGCTAACAATGTTATGTATAAATATCAATACGGATTTCGGGAAGGCTGTGGAACAACAACTGCAATTATAGAACTTTTTGATGAACTGGCTCGTGAAATTGATCGCAAAAAGATTGTTGGAGGTCTTTTTATAGACCTCAAGAAAGCTTTTGATACCCTAAATCATGAAATCCTTTTGAAAAAGCTTGAGAAGTATGGGATCAGAGGGGTTGCTAATGATTTGGTTAGAAGTTATCTATCTAATCGTAAACAATATGTTACCATAAATGGTGCCCGTAGTAGCTTGCGAACGACGGACATTGGTGTTCCCCAAGGAAGTAACATTGGTCCCCTGCTTTTCCTACTATATATAAACGACTTGGGTAACTTGAGGCTTCATGGGATACCAAGACTTTTTGCAGATGATACTGCTTTGTTTTACCCCCAATACAGTATTCACTCGGTTGTTAGAAACATAGAATCAGATCTAGAATGTCTTATAAAATACTTTAACGGAAATCGGCTGTCTATTAACCGTACAAAGAAAAAATATATGATTTTCCGTTCATTACGTAAATTGATACCACACCACCCTGATCCATGCATCAATAATGTTCACGTTGAAAAAGTTTCATCTTTAAAATATTTGGGATTACACTTAGATTCTTTTCTTTCTTGGGATACTCACATAAAACAAGTTTCTAAAAAAGTTTCAACATTGTGTGGTTTAATGAAAAGAGTTCGGTCCTTCGTGCATAAAGAAGCATTACTGAAATTTTACTATGCTTGCATACATTCTATCTTACAGTATCTAATCATAGTGTGGGGCCACGCTGCTAAATCAAAAATCAAAAAAATTCAAGTGCTACAGAATAGATGTATAAAAGTTATTTTCAATTTACCCCCCTTATTTCCGACAAACACGCTTTACACTAATTTGGGTCATAAAATTATTCCAATTCTTGGTTTACGTGATTCTCAAACAATTATGTTTGTTCACAATATTTTGAATAATCGTAACTTTCATCATAACATCGCATTTCCAAACAGAGCTAATCTTCGTACCACAAGACATGCACATGAACTTTTGAGAAACAGAGCGAACACGAACTTCGGTCTAGTCTGCATCTCAAACTATGATCCTTTAAAGTTTAATTCACTTCCCATCAGTATAAAAGGTATTACAAGTACAAGTCTCTTCAAAAGTAAGCTGAAGCAACATTTACTACGGAATGTAACCGAATACATCGTTTAGAGTGTCAACCATTTCTTTTCATAAATGCGAGGATTTTTTCTGGCTCCTGCTAGTTTTTTGCCTGCGTTTTTATTTAATTTGTAGTTATAACATTAGAGTTCATGTAAAAAGCCACAACCATTATCACATTGTTTATAGTTTAGTATAGTTTATTAGTTCGTTTCTTTATTAATTTAGTTTAATCTGTGAATCCCTTCAAAGGAACAAAGTTCCACTGGGAATTCACACTATTTGTTTTTGTTGTTTAATATCTCCGCGTTTATTTTGTATATTATTTTAGTAAGTGTCCATTACCAGAGCGCTCTCTGTGTGAGCTCTTTGGTGTGGGGGTGAGCGGAGGGTACACTTAAAAAAAAAATACTACTGTAATCCGGGGTCAAATTGATCACTTTAAAACAACTGTTGCGGATAACATTAGTGGGGATTAAAATATTGCCAAAGAATTTTTGGGAAATCAGTACAGTGGATCTCTATGAAACCATGTCACAGAATTTTGTTCAACAAATTAAAACTTTTAGTTAAACTATTTCAAAAATCAAAAAATTGGAGATGCCACTTTGGGGCGAAATTGATCAGTATACAATTAAGCATCGGTTAAAAAGAAAAATTTCCTTATCCACTTAATTTTGCTCTTCTAAACTCGAATAACGCGTCAAAACTCTTACAACTAGTGTATTTGACACTTAAAATACAAAATTAGATTTTGAAATTTCCCCTTAACGCCTAAAAGTAGGCAATTTCCTTTGAAATAAATGGTTTCTGTTATAATAAATGACTTTTTCATCTAAACAGAACTTTTTTAACATATTCATCTTCAGAATAGCTACATAACTTTCCAACCAAGGCTCCACAAAAATGTTAAAACGAAAAATTTACGGGAAGTCCTTGTTTCAATCGATTGTTTAGAAGCAATGAATTCAGCTAAGTCAAAAATATATTGCAAATTCCTAAAAAAAATAAGGCAAAACTAACTTTTTTCTAAAAAATTAAAGATTAAACTCTACTCTAGACATCTATGAACTAGATGAGGTAAGAAGTTTAATGTCATTGCGACGATTAGAAGTTCCTGGTATGCAATTACAATGTTGCACCCAAATGATCGATTCCATCCCGCTGATCAAATTGACCCCGGTTTACGGTACTAACTAATTCCAGGAGAAATTTATGGGGTAACCTATGAATACATTGCTGAAGAAATCACGGAACGATTTTCTGGAAGATTTCTCGAAATATGTTTGTTTTATTTAGTGCAGGGATTTCTTCCTAAAAAAAAGGTCCAACACGTGTGAGGGATCAAAAAATTGGAAAGCTCACAAGGGAAACGTTATTGTTCTACATATATGAGGCCACAACATATTCGAAGACAGTTTTTTATAATTAGGAGGAAAACTTTCTCTTATGTGTGGATACACACAAATTGTAATATTCGCATGACTCATTAAGTGTTCTATGTTTGTGAGAGCACAGAAAGATTGGTAAAATGGTATAGGTTATTTCATACTCAGGAGGACGGAATAAAAATTCCTTAATATTAAAAGAGATGAATATTATTTCAAATTTGTGCTTCACATCATTTTGCAAAATGGCGCATATAACTTTTCGTATTTTTGAGGCCTCAAAAATTTCTTTAAAAATCACATGAGCAATTGCTAATAACACCAGTTTGCAAAATAAAACAAATGTAACGGTTCGTAGTACCCCCTCAGCAGGTTATTAAGAGTTTGTCGCGGTCTAGTGTAGTTCTCGTCTGTTTTTTTTATTTAAAATTCAGGAAAGTGTTTGTGTTGTTTGTTTCCATTCTTTGTGTTTGCTAGTCACCCGAAAAGGACGCAGCCATAGATAGCAGCTACCACCATCCTTAAACATTTGCCAACAGATGCCTCTGCCTTGCTGAATCGTGGACGTAGACGTTGGTAGCGAAAGGAGGCCATTAGGATCTTGGAGATCCTTAATTGACCTAAGAAACGGTCATTTGCCCAAGTGATCGACACTCGTGAAGTCCGTTGAAATTGTAGTGTGTAATGTGTTCCTATTGTGTGTGTGGTGGATTCCAAGGACACAAGTAATCTAGAATCTAGATAATTCCATGAACCATATAATACCTGGAATTCCCCCCCCCCCCCCCCACACACAGAACCCCGAGGTTTTACCACTACCAAAGAGGTGAACCCTAACCTCAAAATGGGTCACCTTTCGCCGTGGCTACATCCCGCGAATGCTTGGGCAGATGATGATCCGGCCATTCGCTACACCAGCTCGAGGACCACCCTAAGAGCTGTTCTCCAGTGGCCGCAGATACCCCGATTCGATCGGGCGATTAAGGTCGCATTGAACGAGAAGAAGAAGGACGAGGAAGAAGAGGATCGGTGGATGAGGACAGCAGGAGAAAGGGGCCCCGAAGACAGAAGGACAGATTAGTCTTAAGAAAGTGGGTGGAAGTAGAGTGAAAGTAGAGAGCTAGGGAAAGATAGAGAGGAAGTGCACAAAGTTTGGAGGAATAAACAGGAGTGTGAAAAAGGCAGCTCAAATGTTTACCTGAATCCGCGAAATAGCAAGGATAAGCGTGCCGACCTTGGTGCCGACCCTTGAGATGTGAGGTCCTAATACAGAGTCTCGTTCGCCGCTGGGAAGGGTCACCTTCTGTGACCCTCTCCTCAGCCAACGGTAGCTATGGCAACCGCCATTAGTTAAACAAAAGTCATGAACTTCTATTATCGACCAACATTTTTGATGCATAAGTAAGTGCTGATTTTAAGACCGTGTTTCTAAAAACATTTTTGTAGAACAGTTTTTGAGTTTTACATAAAATCGAATTTTACTGTTTTTACTAAAATTCAAATATTTGCATTGCAGTCAATCATTTTTCAATTTTTTTATAAATAAAAATTTATTTATGATATGTTTCGATCGTCTGAACACAGTTTATGCGTCAGATTGATGGGCGTCGAGATGGTGAGTATATGGGACAATTTCCTTATATTAAAGCAAAATAATAATAAAATACATTTTGAATTTTTTTTCCAATTACAAAAAAACTCAAAATTTGTTTCTAACATACTATTAACATATAAGATGTAAACGAGTTACAATAAAATAATTCAGCACGGTGCACTGGTTATGGAAAATGAGGTGTTTGAAGAGAGCAACTTTGCTTAAAAATCGATTTCAAAACATTAGCCTTGCATGAAAAGTTAAAAAAATGTCCACTCTCACGGTGTCTGTGACAAAAAACATTATCGAAAAAAAAAAATCAGTATCGCTGAATTTCCCACCAAATGAAAACTAAGGGTCTCCCCTTTGATTTGGTGCTAAGAAGGAAATGTTCTCTCGGGGGGTCTAGAACAATTTTTATTTTTTTTTTCTCAAAAATACCCAGTTTTTTTGGGTACTTTTTACTCAAAATTTGTATGAGTAAATGGCCCCCGATAGAACATTTTGCGCTTAGCACCAAATGATAGAATAGTCTCTTAGCTTTCATCTACTAGGTGACTAAGCGAAACTGATTTTTTCTAATAATAATCATCTACCATAAACTACGTGTACAGTGTTTTTTACGTTTTTAAACTAAAAAAGATCATCAGCTTACCAAGTTTGAAAATGCTGTAAACTAGTGTATTATAAGAGGCTCTTTGTGGCTCTTACATCCTTCCAAGATCGAAAAGCTTTTTGTTATTTTTATGCACTTTTAATTTACGCACCTTCTTATGCCCTTCTGAGTTTGTCTAAAAAAGATCTGAATACTTTTTGTGGTTTAGTAACAGGTCACTGCTCAAGCAAATACTTTTTAAAACTACTAGGAATATTGGAAGATGACACTTGTCGATTCTGTAGAAGTTGCAAGGAAGATTCGGAGCATTTATTGTGTAACTGTGATGCACTTTTCCATAAGAGGTGCATATATTTTGATAAGAGCGTAATACAACCATCAGACGTATGGATGACTTCTCCTAGCAAGGTTATACATTTTATTCGATCTGTAATACCTTACTGGGATAATGCCTACAGTCAGCAAGTGGAATCACTTAACTCATAGTGATATTACAAACTGGCATATGGCATATATATTAAATAGGGGCCCGCCACAATAGATCAACAATTGGTCGCAGTGGAAATGTACCCAACAAGGAAAAAAAAAATGCCCTGTATAAAAAAAGAAAAGTCACTCAAAACCAATATTGTACATGAGAATATTTATTAATAACGGAAGCTATTGCAACGATGGCCAAGGGAGTGTTCATAGGGGAGAGCAAAGGAAGGTTACAGAGGCGTTTCTGGGGATCCCAAGGGATTTAAGCGGAGTACCAGGAGATCGAAGGGGGCTTTCGAAAGGGCAGCCTATTTATTGCACCCATAAACAAATAGAAACGCTCCATAGAAAATCAAAAAGCGCTCCATAAAGAAAGAACATATGTTCCATGAAAATGTGCAATGTTACCCATAAATAATTGAAAACGTTCCATACTTTATTAAAAATGTACAGGTAAAACATAAAATTTTCTCATTAAAAATGAAATGTTGCACCAATAAATAATACTAATATGCTCCATAATAAAATACAAATGCTCCATAGAAAAATGCAAATGTTCCATAAACAAATAAAATTGTATCCATATAAAATTGAATATTGCTCCATAGAAAAATAAAAATGCGCCATAAAAAAATTGAAATTGTACCATAGAAAATAGCTAAATGCTCCATAAGTATTATCAAACTGCACCATATAAAATATGAGTTGCTCCATGAAAAATTTAAAATTCTCCATAGAGAGCATATTATCATAATTTAATTCGACAAGGATGACTTGCTTTTCATTGCACTACTTTAGTGGTGAAGATCTTTACAGTTATGGAGAATTTTCATTTTTTTATTTATTAAATTATATTTTATGTGGTGCAATTTGGTAATACTTGTGGAGCATATATCTAATTTCTATGGTGCAATTTCAATTTTTCATGGTGCAATTCAATTTTTCTATGGAGCAATATTCAATTTTCTATGGGTACAATTTTAAATTTTTATGGAACATTTGCATTTTTTATGGAGCATTTGTATTTTATTATGGAGCATTTCAGTATTAATTACTGGTGAAAATTTCAGTTTTAATGAGAAAATTTTATGTTTAACCGGTACATTTTTAATAAAGTATGGAACGTTTTCAATTAGTTATGGGTAACAACGCACATTTTCATGGAACATATGTTCATTCTTTATGGAGCGCTTTTTGATTATTTATGGAGCATTCACAATTTGTTATGGTTGCAATAACCTTTTGCCTGTCGAAAGTATTGCAGAGAGTTACAGAGGACTTTCGACGGGTTCTGTAGGTGTTACAGGTACGTTTCTGGGGGGTTTTCGAAGGTTTCACGTGCGTTACATGGCATACGAGTGGGCCTTAAGGGGGTTTCAGAGACATTTCAAGAATTCTCAGAGCATTTTAGGCTAGTTTCAGAGCCGTTTTTGGGGTTTCAGAGAATGTCAGGTTACATAAAGTCCGAGTGGGTTTAAGGGGATTTTAGAGGCATTTCAGGAAGTTCCAGAGCATTTTTGGCGGGATTCAGAGGCGTTATGGAAGCGTTACGGAGGATTTTTTGGGGTTTCGGACCGTATTAGGTGCGTTACGTGGGGAGGATTTTTCTCCTTCTTTATGGCTCTACGTTCTCAATGGAACTTGGCCTGCCTCTCTTCAACTTAGTGTTCTTTGAGCATTTTCCACCCCAAGCAACACACTTGGACATTAGTAAGTTCCTTTAATTTTTATACAACTATATGGAAAAAGCACAAGAGGCGCAATCAATATAAAACATAAAGTCGTCTTATAAACGGTTTTAATGTTCAATTGATCAATAACCAAGATATAACTAATAGTCGACTCACAAATTGTGACCGGTTTGACAACTAGTCAGCTAGTCACCACATTCGTCACTGCCAGTGACTATCAACAGTTTTGTTTATGTTATCAATGATTATGTGCGCAAATACACCGCAAATAAGGCTAAAATAAGATTGTAAATTTGTGTACCGATCCTGTTTTATTGTGAAAATATACATTCTGGCTTAGTAGTTCCAACGCACCTTAGTCAACATACCATATTGCGAGTTGAAACATAGACATTTGTGATAAATAAGTACGCGCCATATTCCTTTGACTGAATACATTTCAGTAGCCTATTTCACACCAAAATTGCTGAAAATTTCCTTATAGCTAGCTGTCCCGGCAAACGTCATTCTGCCTGCCTACTCTGTTTTTTTTTACGTACTGTTCCATAGGGACGTCCCCCGCAAAGTCATCTGTATGGGAGCCCCCCGTTCCAGAGACCGGAGAGGTCCCGCATCAAGCTATAAGAACCTACCCCGGCCCCAAAAATATCCACATACAAAATTTCACTCCGATCAGTCCAGTAGTTTTCGAATCCATAACGGTCAGACAGACAGACAGGCAGACAGAAATTCATTTATATATATATATGATGAGAGATCATATTTGCTAACTAAATCGTGTCTATGTAAAAACTATGCTGTAGGACACAAATAACTAAAAATAGTAGAGACTTGGACGTCCACTTCCCATTTTCGTGGACAATAAGTTTTCCTATGTTAATCCAAAGATGTCCGATTAATCTTAGTATTTTGCTATCAACTGTGGATGTTCTCGATAATTTCCTGTATAATCTTAACGATGGCGATATGGACCAACCTGTGGTTTCAGCCTGACACAATCACAAAAAAATAACGATCAGACGTAGATGTTTGCTTTGATTTTATATGATTAAAGAATATACACGTATTTTGGCCCACCTTGGGAATTTTATTATATTATATATTTTGGCAAATTATTATTGGAACTTTAACCCTCTAATACCCAATCCCGCCTTTAGACGGGGTATAGTTTGAGCATTTTTGTAATTTTTGTTTCGTGGAAAATCAAATATTTTATATTTTTGGCTGATATTTATGACTGTTCTGTACATCTCAAAATTTTTTTTTGGTGTATTTTAAAGCACATTTACATTTTTTAAAAATCATTGAAAAATTGATGTTTTAGTCACCTTTTAGAAGTCATTGTTTATTTTGTATTGAATCGCTACAAATAACACATTTTAAATTTTTCCCAAATCATTCTGCCCTTGTTTAATAGTTTAAGGGAATCGAATACACTCTAAAATTATTTTCCTTAAAATTACACGGAAAATAAAATTTGCTGGGAAAAAAATTTGAATTAACAATATTTCAACAATAATCATAAAATCTCAAAATGTTTTCATCTCAAAAAATCCGTTCCCCAAATTGGCTTCCAGGAAAAATATAAAAGTGTGGGGATGTTCAAAAATAAAAATTAGAAAAATCAAAAACACGAAATCGAGAATTAAAAAGAATCATCTTCCAAAACATGTTTAAATCGATTTTAGATGACGAAAAATGATGTTTAGATCAAAATCAAAAATTTGGGTATTAGAGGGTTAAATAAAAATTTGGTATTTTCCGGCTTTCAGTCACAGAAAAGCGTTGATTATTTTAGATCATCGCCAACGTTTTGATCCTGTGGTTGGGATCTTTATCAGAGCCTATTTATTTCAATAAAAAGGTTGGCGGTTATACGATTATGTTGTTTTTATGATCGATATAACTACTCACTCAATGTGAATCAACTTGTTTTAAATTCGTGTACAACCGCCCCCCTTTTTATTGAAATAAATAGGCTCTAATGAAGATCCCAACCACAGGATCGAAACGTTAGCAATGATCTAAAATAATCAACGCTTTTTCGTGACTGAAAGCTGAAAAATACCATGTTTTACGCAAACCCAGTCATACCCCGTAGAACATTCAATTAAAAATATGCCAAGATTTAGTAGATATTATATGATAATAGTAATAGAATTCCCAAAGTGGGCCAAAATACCTGCCCAGCCAAAATACGTCATTTACCCTATTTATGAAGAAAACTGTACATTTTATTTGTACATGACTTCATTATTTTTGGAATATTTCCGTTTTTATGATGATTTAACATTTTTGTGGGCTCAAAAACTGTTTGTCATATTTTCACCCCATGTGTTAAAATTTTTCGTTTTGTTCTAAACTAGTTTAAAGTGAAACATGTTTATAATAATCAGTTTCAATGATTTGGTTAACTAGGGTTTTAAACGATTCGTTGAAACAATCAGATCATTCAACGATTGTAAATTGGTTTCGCAAGTTACGACTAACGATGATGTTTGTTTTGATTTCTGTAGTTGTAATAAACATGTTGTATTTCAGTTTGGCATTACCGACATGTTTTTTTTATGCTTTGATATTGTGTCACACGTTTTTTTTTCCTTAATTGGAATGAAAACATCCGTAATCATAATAGAGTGACGATGGGTATTATCGGTAGGTTTGTTCTCTTCGTCATAAGGTGTTTTTGCCGGCCAAATTTTCTGAAACTTGGTCATGTAATTCAGCTTAATTGGGAAAGATTTGAGGCCAATTTCAGCTTTCAAAAAATCCCCCAAACAACCCCTAAAACGCCCCTGATGCCCCTTGGAATTCCCTTTTTTTTGGGCTCTCTGGGAACTTTATGGAAACCCCCTTAGCCCCACCTCAAATGCCTCACTAAAGCGACAATATCGAAAAAATCAAAGAGGTGATATTCTTTTCTAATACCTTGGAAAGTGGAAAAACAAAATCCGATTTCCTCATTCCATAATATAGATTTTTACACGTATGGAGGCGCTTGAGCATGGAATATTCAGAAAAGCTATTTTTCTTAAATTCGTGAGTGTCAAAACAGATGAAAAACATATAGGAAATTTCCTAGGACTGTTTTTGATCTCACAATCAGACTAAAATTTATAATACTGCTCTAAACATAAAAGCAGCTCCTATAAACTGTCGCTGATTGACCCCAAACTACATATTGAAAACCGATTCACAAAACACCACCATCGCTCCAGCATCGACCACCTTTCTCTTCGAAAAGTTGAAACCCACCCAGGCGCACCTAAATGCTCCTCCACTCAAGCCAACGCCAACAGCGATGCTGCAACTGACAAATGACTGGCATGGCACCGTTCGAACTTATCCGCAATCGAACTACACACCCAAGCAGCAGGGGTCGCGAAAATCAACGTCAATGGGTGGCGCTTATCGACAGCTCGGTAGCTACCTTCCACACCGCGTGCAAACCGCAGATGGCCATCAATCACTTAGAAGAGGTGTAGCTAGTGGACAGCGGTGAGGTCTCCACAACACATTGCTCAGTTCCCGGTAGGTCGTTACGGCAATATTGTCCTCTTTGTTTCGAGGAAGCGATTGTTTCGGGGTTTACCCCGATGCCAGATCCATATGGGCCACCACCGTCGTCCCCTCCACGCCGATTGATGTGGTGCAATTGAGCAGGACATTTTTCACGCATTGTACTGTGGGTCGGTAATATTACTAGTCGACAAAATTTAAACTTTTTTCACGCGCTTTGACCATTTGTTCCATTTCTAATGGAATTTGGCCCGCTGATTTCGAATCTGACTCCAGAATTCCTGTAACACGTACAGTTTTTGAGAAAAATAGGATTTTATTCACAAAATTGAATATGTTATAGAAAATAAAATATTGGTATTTTAATTTTAAATTTTTCATCTGCTCATCATAACTAATATTTATATTCAAAAGATTTTGATCCACTGATTCTTAATCTGACCTAAGAATTTCAGTAACTTGTATATTTTTTTAGAAAATACGTTTCTATTCACAAAATTTTATATTTTATCTCTTCAATGAACTATTGTCTTTATAATTTTATTTTTTTTTATGTGCTGATCTTAAGCAATATAATTATTTATTAGATTTTCATATACTGACTCGGAATCTGACCTAAGAATTTCAGTAACACGTAATTTTTTTTGAGAAAAATAGGGTTTTATTCACAAAGTTTCATATTGTCATACAAAACAAAATCTTGTCTTTTTCATTTCTTTTTCAATTTTTAATCTGCTCATCATAACCAATAGTTATACTCAATAAATTTTGATCCACTGATTCAGAATCTAACCGAAGAATTTCAAAAAGAATTTCACCATATTTCATATTTTCATGGAAAATAAAATATTGTCTTTATAATTATATTTTATTTCATCTGCTGGTCATAATCAATTTTTATTTTCAATAGATTTTGATCCACTGATTCAGAATCTGAACAAAGAATTTCAGTAACTCGTGAAATTTTTGAGAAAATTGGGTTTTATTCACAAAATTTCATATTTTCATAGAAAATAAACTATTGTCTTTATTATTTTCATTTTTTTATCTGCTTATCTTAAGCAATATTAATATTTATTAGATTTTTATACAGGTATGTTCCGTTTTTGTCACTATTCGTTATTATCACTATCCGTTTTTGTCACTATCCGATTTCGTCAACATTTCATTCCATTTTTGTCAACACTAAAGTTTTTGTCAAATTTGTTCCCTCGAACACGAGTTTTTTATAGTTTAACATTAATCTTGAGGCAATTCATCCATGAGTGAATTTGAAGCAACCACAAATGATGACATAGAAGACGTATACGCTACGATAGCTTTGAACACATTTCAAATTCAGTTGTAGATAATGTTAATTCATGCTTTCTCTCGCGCATAATTTTACTTCTTATTTGAACATGAAAAAAATTAAACCAATAGTCCGATAGAAAATTACTCTAGCTCTACGTACCAACTGAAACTTGACCAGCCTCTTCATTGCCTGAATTTTTACAGTACAATCTTTTTTCTCAGGAATAACTCCCCGGAGATTTCTACACAGAACATCAGGAGGACTCCCTGAAGAAATTTATGGAGGGTTTGAGGAAAGAATTCCTGGAAAATTACTAGACTAAACTACTGGGATATTCTCAGGAAACGCAGTAAGACGTCGGGAGAATTATTATTATATTATTTTTTTTAACGAGATTGTCAGCCCAAGGCTGGTTTATCTACTAATCATGGGGAAATAACAAAGATGAGAGATAGAATCCTCTTGCAAGTATTCATAATAAAAGTTCCAGTAGGTGTAGGTGTTTCTACTGCGCATAAATACCATAACAAAGTCCTGTAGGAATCCTTATAATAGCTTTTTTTTTGTGGAGGACATTCCAGGGAAAAATTTCATAAAAACTCTTTAAAGAATCCAAGAAAGAACTTCTGATGAAATTCTAGAAAAAATGTTAAAGGAATCCCAGAAATAAATTTTGGAGGAACCCCAGAATGAATCCCTGGAGAAATATCAGAAAAATGTTCTGGAGGAGGGATTTCAAAAAGTGATCTTGGAAGAATTCTTGCAGGAAATTCTGAAGAAACGGAGATACTCCTATATTTCAATAGTAAAATCTCCGAGATGAACCAGCCCTGGGCTGAAAATCTCGTTAATAAAGATAATAATAAAAATAGTAAAATCTTGGTCAATCTCCAAAGCAACTCGAGTTGGATTAATTTCAACAGGATGTCTAGATTAAATCCCAAAATGATTTTCTTAGCCCACCTTGTGCATTAGGGCCATTATAGACCCAAACTGTACACTACGTCAGCGAGCTGTCCCCATCATAATGCATAAAGAAAGTTAATAATTCCATTTCCTGGTGGGATATTCGAAGAAACTCCAGAAGAAATTTAAAAAAAGAAGGAATTTCTGAAGAAATCATAAGGGGCAAAACTTCTTTTCTCTAAAATTTCTTATCGATTTCCAAAAGATAAACAAGCGGCATGGTACAAAGTAACCTAGAAGAATTCTGAGGAACTTCTTGGGGAATCCAATATTCTGGAGAAGTTACAAGTGCTTGCTTAGTAAAATTCCTGGAGATTTCCTAAAAGTTTCATAGAAGAAACTTTAATAGGAATCTAAACATATCCTTTTTTGTTAGGATATTGAAATTATGTTCCTGAAGATTAATAATTCCTGGAAGTATGTCATATTTTAAAACATCGATCCGGGTACTGGAACTATAATATGTGTCATTCTTGTGTTCAACGAAAATAAACTTCCAAAAATGTGGTCACAAGTGTGGTGAAAACCTCTTGTCGGCGTCACAGTCAGAAAACTGTAATTTGAGCTGGTTGCAGATGTGCTAAAATTAATATCTTTAACAATTAAATTAAATAGTAAACAGCACATTTTTACTTTTGGAATGTGTTCTACAGTAAAACTTCTAATTCATATTAAAATGTTGCAAAATATTTTGTAAAAGAAAATTATTCCGTTTTTGCCAACTGAAAAACGCGGACCGTGTTGATAAAAACGGAACATACCTGTATACTGACTTAGAATCTTACCTAAGACTTTCTGTAACTCGAAAAATTGTTGAAAAATTAGGGTTTTATTCACAAAAGTTCATATTTTCATAGAAAATAAACAATTGTCATTACATTTTTTTATCTGCCAATCATAACCAATATTTATATTCAATTGATTTTGGTCCACTGTTTTAAAATCTAACCGGAGAATTTCAGTAACACGTAACTTTTTTGAGAAAAATGTTTTTTTTTACAGAATTTCATATTTTAATAGAAAATAAGCTATTGTCTTTATTATTTCAATTTTTTCATCTGCTCTTCTAAACCAATATTTACATTTATTAGATTTTTATATACTGACTCGGAATTCGACCTAAGAATTTCTGTAACACGTAAAGATTTTGAGAAAAATAGGGTTTTATTCGAATAATTTCATATTTTTGAATTTTTTATCTGCTCATCATAACCAATAGTTACATTCAATAGATTTTAATCTACTGATTCAGAATCTGACCTGAGAAGTAACACGTAATTTTTTTGAGAAAATAGGGTTTTATGCATCATATTTTCATGAAAAATAAAATATTGTCTTTATAATTTTATTTTATTTTATCTGCTGATCATAACCAATTTTTTTTAATAGATTTTGTTCCACTGATTCAGAATCTGAACAAAGAATTTTAGTAACACGTGATTTGTTGAGAAGTTAGGGTTTTATTCACCATATTTTAAAAACTATTGTCATCATAATTTTATTTATTTATTTTTTTTTTTTGTTAACGACACTTTACACTTAAGGCGAAACTGGATCCATTTCCTCACTTTTTGGTTTTTGATTTTTATAAAATAACGAAGCAATATTTTCAAAATCGGTTTTCGTGTACATGTAGAGTATGGATCAAGGTATCTCCTGATTTGTTTTCGTGGTGGAAAATGTTTTTCGTTTTTGCAGAAACCATTTTTTAATAAAATTTCACAAAAAAATGGTTTCTGCAAAAATGGAAAACTTTTTCCATCTCAAAAAAAAATCAGAAGATACCTTGATCCATACTCTACATGTGCACGAAAACCGATTTTGAAAATATTGCTTCGTTATTTAATGAAAAATCAAAAACCAAAAAAATGAGAAAATGCTTCCAGTTTCGCCTTAAAAGTGCATTCGTGTCGGATAGTTCAATCAATATTATTTATTGTATCTGCCAATCATAACCAATATTTTTTTTCGGTTAATTTTGATACACTGATTCAAAATCTAACCTAAGAATTTCAGTAACTCGTGAAATTTTTGAGAAAAAGGTAGTTTTTTCACAAAATTTCATTTTTAAAAAAAAATATTAACTATTGTCATTATAGTTTAATTTTTTAATCTGCTCTTCTTAACACGCTAAGTACCGACAGGCAAAAAAACGTGGAACTGTTTTTTTGCACATCCATATCTCAGCAGTTAGTGAACCAAATTTCAATCTTTTTGCGTTAACGGAATCCTATACTATCCTAGAGAAGTGTAATGAACGCCGATTGGAATTTCATGCAGCTTCCGGTGAGAACCAGGCGAAAACATTAGTTCCACATTTTTAACTTCTTCCGGTTCCGTTTTGTTCCCGGATTGGTTGTGAGTACCATGTCTTTGTAGCGAGTTCTTTCGGAACCTCGACAAGATAGCAACATTCTGTCTTTGGCAAAGTTGTTCAACAACCACTTCCTGGTGATGGATTTCATAGTTCCGAATTTCACCACCATGTGGCGCTAGTGTACATAGTGACTTCCGGTACGACTTTGGTTTGATATAGCACGAGATTGGTGCCAGATAGGAAGATGCGATCTTCGGCAAAGTTGTTCAGTACTGCGAGTACTTCCAGGTCATCAAAAGCATAGTTTAAAATTTCACCAGTACGTGGCGCTAGTGTACATAGTGACTTCCGGTACGACTTTGGTGGGATATAGCACGAGATTGGAGCCAGATAGGAAGAAGCGATCTTCGGCAAAGTTGTTCAGGACTTCAAGTACTTCCAGTTCCGAACGTCACCACCATGTGGCGCTAGTGTACATAGTGACTTCCGGTACGACTTTGGTTTGATATAGCACGAGATTGAAACCAGATAGGAAGATGCGATCTTCGGCATAATTGTTCAGGGCTACGAGTACTTCCAGCTCATGAAGCGCATAGTTCGGAATTTGACCACCACGTGGCGCTAGTGTACATAGCTACTTCCGGTATGACTTTGGAGGGATATAGCACGAGATTGAAGCCAGATAGGAAGATGCGATCTTCGGCAAAGTTGTTCAGTACTGCGAGTACTTCCAGGTCATCAAGAGCATAGTTTAAAATTTCACCAGTACGTGGCGCTAGTGTACATAGTGACTTCCGGTACGACTTTGGTGGGATATAGCACGAGATTGGAGCCAGATAGGAAGATGCGATCTTCGGCAAAGTTGTTCAGGGCTACGAGTACTTCCAGCTCATGAAGCGCATAGTTCGGAATTTCACCACTACGTGGCACTAGTGTACGTGGCTACTTCCGGTATGACTTTGGAGGGATATAGCACGATATTGGAGCCAGATAGAAAGAAGCAATCTTCGGCAAAGTTGTTCAGTACTACGAGTACTTGCAGGTCATGAAGAGCATAGTTTAAAATTTCACCACCACGTGGTGCTAGTGTACATAGTCACTTCCGGTACGACTTTGGTGGGATATAGCACGAGATTGAAGCCAGATAGGAAGATGCGATGTTCGGCAAAGTTGTTCAGGACTTCAAGTACTTCCAGTTCCGAACGTCACCACCACGTGGCGCTAGTGTACATACCAATCTCCGGTACGAATTTGATGAGGTATTGCACGATCTTCAAGTCTGATGGGAAGGCAAAATTGTTCAGGACTACGAGCACTACCGGGTTTGGAATTTCACCACCACGTTTTGATAGTATACAATTCTGGAATTTTTTGAAATATTTTTCCAGGAATTCTTCAAGAAATAGTTAAATAATTCATACAAAGATTTTTCCAGCTATTCGAAAAATTCTTCGAAATTTCACCAAGAATTCTTTGGGATTTTTTAGAGATTGCTTCGGAAATGCCTCCCAAGATTCCTTCGAATATCCATTCTCCTGCGATTTCTTTGCCAAATTCTTCCAGGAATTCTATCGAGATTCCTCTAGTGTTTTTTTTTTGGAAATTTCTTTAGCGGTCCTTTCTGGGCTATTTCCAAGGTTTCTTTTGGGAAATCATCTGGGTGATTCCATTTGGGATCCTTGGGTATTGTTTTGCAAATCTTTCCAGGATTCAGGAGATTTTCCAAAAATATCTTCAAAGATTCACACAAGCATACTTTTATCTTTTCTACAGGGAATTTTTAACAGGGATTCTGGATGCCCGTTTGTATTTTCCTTCATGAACCCATCTCCTAACGCTTTCTTTCCCCAAGGATTTCTTCAGAAATTCATCCGGAGCTTGAAATCTTCAGCGATTTCATTTCAAATCACTCCGGAGCTTCTTTCAGAGATTCATTATGATTCTCCCGAATTTAGGAAAGTTTTTTAGTGATGCTTTTGGAATATGTTTTGCAGGGATTACTACGTATTTTTTTCCTATAATTCGTTCGCGAAGTCCTCGAAAGATTCCTTCAGAAATTTATGCACTGATTTATTCGGAAATTCCTCTCCAGAGTGCCCGAGTCCTTGGCGCTGTTTACCGCATGTCCTTCTTCATTTGCGGATGGTCATGGGTTTGATATATTATTCTGGATAATAAATATGAAGTTGGAGCCAGAAATTTATTTGAATATCTTTGCTAAAACTTGTGTGAATCATCATTATGAGAATATCTTTCTGAAGTTTACAATTTTCACGAGAACAAAAGTCTGCCATGAGATCAAAGCTTTTGCGATAATTATACTAAAGCCTTGGAGTGTAGAATTAGCATTTAAGTTAAAATACACCTAAATAAAAATAAAAAAAAACTAAAGCCTTAATTCTACTATAACTGAATCTCTTAGAAAAACGACTTGGGTATTCGCGGAAAGTATTTCTGTAGATATTCTAAGGGAATATTCTCCAAGTGGTCCTGAAATAATCCTTGCTCCTTATACCTTGAACGTGGGAGCTAGACTCGTACCTTTCTATCTGACTTCAATCTTGTGATACATCTCACTGAAAACGTATCGGAAGTCACTATGTACACTATGTAAACTATGTTCTTCTTGAACTGGTACTCGTAGTCATGAACAACATTTCCGTAGATCACACCTTCCTATCTGGCTTCATTCTAATAATATAGCGCTACGTGGTGGTGTTAGTCGGAACTATGAACTTCATTATCTGGAAGTACTCACAGTTCTGAACAACTTTGCCGAACATCGCACCTATCTGTCTGGCTTAAATCTCGTGCTATATCCCACCAAAAACGTACCGGAAGTAACTATGTACTATTTTTGGCACAAATTTCCCAAATGGAGGAGAACGTGCCTCTTGAGCCGACCTACTGACCTGAACTATGTACACTAGCGCCACGTTGTTGTGAAATTCTGAACCATGTTCTTCATGACCTGGAAGTACTCGTAGTTCTGAACAACTTAACCAAAGATCGCATCTTTCTATCTGGCTTCAATCTCGTGGTATATCCCACCTAATTCATACCGGAACTAGCTATGTACACAAGTGACACGTGGTGGTCAAATTCGGAACTATGCTCTTCATGACCTGGAAGTACCTGTAGTCCTGAACAACTTTGTCGAAGATGGTACCTTGCTATCTGGCTTAAATCTCGTGATTTATCTCACCAAAGTCGTACCGGAAGTAACTATGTACACTAGCGCCGCGTGGTAGTGAAATTCTGAACTATGCGCTTCATGACCTGGAAGTAATCGTAGTCCTGAACAACTTTGCCGAAGATCGCATCTTCCTATCTGGCTTTAATCTCGTGCTATATCCCACCAAGGTCGTACCGGAAGTAGCTATGTACACTAGCGCCACGTGCTGGTGAAATATTGAACTACGCTCTTCATGACCTGGAAGTAATCGTAATCCTGAGCATTTTTGTCGAAGATCGTACCTTCCTATCTGGCTTCAATCTTGTGATGTATTGCACTAGCACTAGCGCCACGTGGTAGTGAAATTTTGAACTATGCTCTTCATGACCTGGAAGTACTCGTAGTCCTGAACAACTATGTCGAAGATCGTTCCTTCCTATCTGGCTTCAATTTCGTGCTATATCCCACCAAAGTCGTACCGGAAGTAACTATGTACACTAGTGGCACGTGGTGGTGAAATTCAAAACTGCACTCTTCATGACCTGGAAGTACTCGTAGTCCTGAACAACTTTGTCGAAGATGGTACCTTCCCATCTGGCTTAAATCTCGTGATATATCCCACCAAAGTCGTACCGGAAGTCACTATGTACACTAGCGCCACGTGGTGGTAAAATTCTGAACTATGCTCTTCATGACCTGGAAATACTCGTAGTCCTGAAAAACTTTGACGAAGATCACATCTTCCTATCTGGCTGCAATCTCATGCTATATCCCACCAAAGTCGTACCGGAAGTAGCTATGTACACTAGCGCTACGTGGTGGTGAAATTTTGATCCATGCTCTTCATGACCTGGAAATAATCGTAATCCTGAACATTTTTGTCGAACATCGTACTCTCCTATCTGGCTTCAATTTTGTGATTTATCTTACTAAAGTCGTACCGGAAGTCACTATGTACACTAGCGCAACATGGGGGTGAAATTCCGAAATATGTTTTTCATCACCTTATAATACTCGTAGTCCTGAACAACTTTGCCGAAGATCGCATCTTCCTATCTGGCTTCAACCTCGTGCTATATCCCTCCAAAGTCATACCGGAAGTCACTATGTACACTAGCGCCACGTGGTGGTGAAATTCCGAAATATGCTCTTGATAACCTGGAAGTACTCGTAGTCCTGAACAACTTTGCCGAAGATCGCACCTCCCTAGGGGGCATCCATTTAGTACGTCACGCCAAAAAATGGAAATTTTCAACCCCCCCCCCTTCCCCCCTCCGTACGGGTTTTTCCTATACTTAATGCATTGCTTGTCACACTTTTCAGAACCCCCTCCCCCCTCTAAGCGTGACATACTTTATGGATGCCCCCCTATCTGGCTTCAGTCTCGTGCTATATCCCACCAAAGTGGTACCGGAAGTCACTATGTACACTAGCGCCACGTGGTGGTGAAATTTTGAACTATGCTCTTCATGACCTGGAAGTACTTGCTGTCCTGAACAACTTTGCAGAAGATCGCATCTTCCTATCTGGCTTCAAACTCGTGCTATATCCCTCCAAAGTCATACCGGAAGTAGCCACGTACACTAGCGCCACGTGGTGGTTAAATTCCGAATTGTGCGCTTCAAGACCTGGAAGTACTCGTTGTCCTGAACAACTTTGCCGAAGATCGCATCTTCCTATCTGGCTTCAATCTCGTGCTATATCAAACCAAAGTGGTACTGGAAGTCACTATGTGCACTAGCGCCACATGGTGGTGAAATTCGGAACTATGAAATCCATCACCAGGAAGTGGTTGTTGTTCTGAACAACTTTGCCGAAGACAGAATGTTGCTATCTTGTCGAGGATCCGAAAGAACTCGCTACAAAGACATGGTACTCACAACCTATCCGGGAACAAAACGGAACCGGAAGAAGTTAAAAATGTGGAACTAATGTTTTCGCCTGGTTCTCACCGGAAGCTGCATGAAATTCCAACCGGCTTTCACTACACCTCTCTATGATAGTGTGGGATTCCGTTAACGCAAAAAGATTGAAATTTGGTTCACTAACTGCTGAGATATGGATGTGCAAAAAAATTAGTTCCACGTTTTTTTACCTGTCGGTACTTTACGTTACAAAAACCCTGTTGGTATAAGCAGTGTTAGATTTTTTTTTTGAGAAAAATAGGGTTTTATTCACAAAATTTCATATTTTCATACAAAACAAAATCTTGTCTTTATAATTTTGAATTTTGCATCTGCTCTTCATAACCAATAGTTATATTCAAAAGATTTTGATCCACGGATATAGAATCTGACCTAAGAATTTCAATAACACGTAAAAGTTTTGAGAAAATATGGTTTTATTCATCAAATTTCATATTTTCCATGGAAAATAAAATATTGTCTTTTTAATTTTATTTCATTTCATCTGCTGATCGTAACCAATATTTATTTTTAATATATTTTATTCCTCTGATTCAGAATCTGAACAAACAATTTCATTAACGCGTGAAATTTTGGAAAAAAAATGGAGTTTTATTCATGAATTTCATATTTTCGTAGGAAATAAACTTTTGTCATCATAATTTTAATTTTTTTATCTACTCATCTTAATCAATTTTATATTTAATAGATTGTCATCCACCGATTCGGAAACTAACTTTAGAACTTCAGTAACACGTGAAATTTTGTGAAATAGAATAATGATTTTATAATTTTAATTTTTTTATCTGCTCATCATAACTAATATCTATATTCAAAAGATTTTGATCCACTGCAGTGCACTGATTCAAAATCTGACCTAAGAATTTCAGTAACACGTACAGGTTTTGAGAACAATGGGGTTTTATTTAAAAAATTTCATATTTTTAAAGAAAATAAAATCTGGTCTCTATAATTTTTTTTAATCTACTCATCTTAACCAATATTTATACTTAATAGATTTTGGTCCACTGATTCGGAAACTGACCTTAGAATTTCTGTTTCTATGAGCAGTAGATTTAAAAAAAAATAAAGACAATATTTTATTTTCAATGACCATATGGGATGTGGTGAATATAATTCTATTTTTCTCAAAATCTGTACGTGCTACAGTATGTATACGGTATGATAAGAATTCAACGAATTCCCTTATGTATTTGCACAGTCAGGTTTTTTTTGCACGCCGGGGATACGTACCGCGCTAATTCGTGAACTCAGTCCAAAAACTGTACGTGTTACACAAAATCTTAGGTCAGATTCCGAATCAGTGGATCAAAATCGTTTGTATATAAATATTGGTTATGGTTAGTAGATAAAAAAATGATATCAACAACACAGTGTTTTATTTTTATGAAAATATAAAATTTTGCGAATTAAACACCAGTTTTCTCAAAAATTGAACTTGTTACAAAAATTCTTAGGTTAGTTTCCGAATCAGTAAATAAAAACGTATTGAATATAAATATTGTTTAAGATTAGTAGATAAAAATTGTAAAGGCAATAGTTTATTTTCTATGAAATTTTATAAATAAAATTCCATTTTTATCAAAAATTGTACATGTTATATAAATTCTTAAGTCACATTCTGAGTCAGTTATTTAAAATTAACTGTGAATTAAACCCTGTTTTTCTTAGAAAGTTCACGTGTTACACAAATTCTTATGTCAGATTACAAATCAGTGACTCAAAAATCATTAAATATAAATATTGCTCATGATGAGCAAATAATAAAAAATAAAATTATAAAGACAATATTTCAAATATGAAAATTTGTGAATTATACCCAATTTTTCTCAAAAAAAAAATACCTTTTACTCAAATTCTTATGTCAGATTACGAATTAGTGGATCAAAATCTATTTAATAAAAAATATTGGTTAAGATGAGTAGATAAAAACTTCAAATCTAAAAAGACAATCATTTTATTTTCTTTGGAAATATGAAATTTTGTGATTAAAACCAAATTTTTCTCAAAAACTGTACGTGTCACTGAAATTCTAAGGTCATATTCTAAATCAGTGGATCAAAATCTATCGAACATAAACATTGGTAGAGATGAGCAGATAAAAAATAATAATATAAAGACAATAGTTTATTTTTTATGAAATTATGAAATTTTGTGAATAAAAATCCAATTTTTCTCAAAAACTGTACGTGTTACAGCAATTCCGAAGTCAGATTCGGAATCAGCGGGTCAAAATCCATCGGAAATGAAACAAGTGGTCAAAGTGCGTGATCCACTGTCGACCAGTATAATCAGTATACCAGTATACCAGTATACCATTATAATTAGGATGATAAGGTTCGAAATATTCGATCGATGTATAAGAATTTTTTTATATCTTAGATAGGATGTAAAAACTTTGTGCATTGTATATTACAAAAAAAAATCGAAAAAAAACGATTATGGCTAGCGGGATTCGAACTCTTGACTCCGAATTGCTAGTTTGTCGCTTTTACTATCAAGGCTACCGATTCCAGTTCGATTCAGCTAAATAGATAGACGAACTGAATTCAAAACCACAAAATCTCAAATTTTCTTTTTATTATGTTATTTCAAAAATTGTTTAGCAGTTTTCTCCTCTGGCCTACAGTACCCAGGGACACGCGGTTTTCTCTGGAATCGGTTATTAATTATCAATTTTTCCAACCGGACTGGCACTGGCAACTGTCGCACTCGGAACCCGCTCGGTAAACCGTAAAATTTTCCAGCAATTCCCATGCGGATCGTCGACACAAGGATTAAGCGTCCTGTTCCAAAATGTTAAATGAGAATCGTTTTATAAAAAAAACTGTTCATGTTCCGGTCCCGATTGGAAAGCAATAAAACGTCCGAAGTGCAGATCGACTTTCGCCCGAGAACACACAAAAGGTCCAATCAATATGTCTGTCAATCTGGTGGTAGCGGCGGACGGCGACCAGTTGGAAGCAAAAGCCGGCTTACGAAAATTACTTCATAAAAGGGTTGTTGTCGCTTGCTTGTGAATGGGATCGTGGGCGATACGGCTATTTTTACGGAAAATGGGATTTTGTAGTTCCTTTGTTACTCGAGTTCCACTTCTCTGGTTTGATTTTTCAATTAAAACTCATGACGACGGACGGACAAACGGATAGGGTTGAATTGTGAAAATCGAAATTCTTTATCGGCATCGATTTTTTTTTAACAAATTTTCATTTTAAAGTTCCCAGCTCAGCTTTAGGGGAGCTGCAATTTGCAGGGTTCATGAAAAATTGATTGACGGTATTGTCAACTTCCGAGAATTTCGTCATCCCGGGCCCGGGCTGGAATTCAGTTCCAGAGACGTGACACGATTATGTTCTGGTAGCTCGTTAAATTTGATTGAGACGACGACCGGCGACGCAAAGGAGAACGTTAAGCTTCAACGTTTATTGGTCATGTTTATTGATGGTATTTTTTATTTATTGATTTGTGACTGCTGGTGATGTTAAATCCTCATTTCGCGGGGATGAAGCTTCTATATTTTATTCATGCATGCGCCATTCATTCATGTTAATCTTTTTTCGATAACAAAGGACTTAAGCCGTGTATTATTTTCTTTGAATCTCATTTATTCCGATTTTTATTGGACAACAGGCAAGCGTAATAATCATTCACTCATTTCAATTCTGGGCACCCACGGTGGTGTAGAGGGCCGAATGGAAAGATTTCCATCCTGGGCGATTGCCAGCAATCGCCTTGACCTCCCAAGTAACAATGAATGCTGAACAGTAAGAGTATTAGCTGCACAATAGCTGGTTAATGGTGTCATTGGCTGAACACAATGACGACAGCTGAATATTGGTCTGAAGTATTGGCTTGTTCAATCAGCAATATGGCTGAGTATCAAGTTGAATAGAATATTACACAGCGTAACAAAAATTAACTTTTTGTCTGTCTCAAGAGCAAACTTATGTGTCTCCGAAGGATTTTGGGCCGCTGAATCCGAATCCGGGCTCAGATTTGCTCTAACACGTCACAATTTTGAGCTATACCTCAATTTATAGGGCAAAATATGCAATTTTGGTATTTTTTGACTGCAAGCCATTAAGCAAGGAAATATTTTTTTTTAAGCAACCAGAAGGTTAATTGGTCAATTAACATCTAAATTAACGACTTATGCAAAATATTTCGTTTTATCAAATCGAATTTGATAGTTTTAAGCGATTTATGTTAGGTACGATATTTCCCATACAAGTCACCCTCCAAAAGTTGCATGCAAGTTTACATACTTACATAAAATGCTTAAATCTTACAAATTTGATTAGGTAAAACGAAATAATTTGCATGAGTCGGTAATATAGATGTTAATTGACCAATTATCCTTTTGATTGCTTAAAAAAAATATTTCCTCGCTTAATGGCTTGCAGTCAAAAAAGCCTAAAATCGTATATTTAGCCCTATAAATTGAGGTATAGCTGTTGTTCAAACTTTAATCAAATAATTTTTGACAGCCTCAATACAAGATTTATTTCAACTTATGTTCCTGACTATTCAGACACAACAAGTAATGCTCTTGTTTGGAAGATATGTATACAATTGTGTGTGTGGTGTAGGTGCTAAGGTGAATGACTATAAATCTGGAGGTCCGAGTTCAATTCTCAGTTTTCCCACAGATCAATTTATACATTCCTCAACATCTCTTCTGGAAATGGACGCAGCTAATGGAAAAAATAGGCTCACGAAAGTGTTTTCATTTTATTTTTACACAATTAATAAATTCAATTGATTGCACTAATTTACAAAATAAAACGAAAGTCGTGAACTTCTGTCAACGACCAAAATTTTTGAAGCATAATTTAGCGCTGATTTCAAAACCGCGCTTCAAAAAAAATTAAGTAGAACAGTTTTTGAGTTTTAGCTCAATATCGAGTTTTACAACTTTTTAAAATATGAAATTTAATAAAATTCAAATATCTTGCGTTTTGTTCAACCAATTTTAAATCTTTTTCCATAAATTAAAAGCTGAATATAATAGCATTCGATCATCTGAATGCAGGTTTTGCGTCAGACTGATGAAATGCAATATATTGGCTAGTTTTGGGGATGATCTCCTTAAATTTTAGCAAATTTTTCAAAAATATATGAAGAAATGTTGTTTTTTCAATAAGAAAAAATCTATTTAAAAATTCTTTCTCAACGTTTATTTGACACATCATATATAGGCGAGTTACAGTAAAAAATCAGCTCAATCGGAGCATTGATTACGGAGAATAAGATGTGTGAAATTAGCGACTTTGCTTAAAAATAGAACAAAAATTGATATCAAAACATCAACATTGTATGGAAAGTCGAAAAAATTTCCGCTCTACTGTATTTTTTTTCCTTCGCGTTTTCGAACTCAGGGCATAATTCTACACCAAAAACGATCATCAGCTTACCGAGTTCAAAAATGCTGTAAACTAGTGTTACTGATTAAGCGCATATTAGGCCTTAAATCAGCCTTCCAATGAGCCTCAAATCAGCTAAAAGTTGAATAAAATCACCAAAATTATATATTTAGGAGCTGAATAAAGGAATAAATTTCTGGAAAAAAATTCCCCAAAACAACTGCCGAAGATGTAATTTCCGAATATTTGAAGAAAATGCGAAAAATTTGCTTACTTAACAAGGAGAGGAAGCTGCATAAGGAATTTCTTGAAGAAACTATAGAGGTATTTCAAAGCGAACCTCTTGAAACAATTCTAAATGATTTCTCTATGGATTCGCGGTTCTTTCAGCCGGAGATAATCATCCTTTTTTCTTGCAGAAAAATACGAATAATAAAAAGCGGAGGAATTTCTTGGAATTTCTGGAAGAACTTTTGAAGCAACTCTTAAGGAAACTTGCAGAGAAGCTCCTTGGGGATTTTTTTTTATCTGTATTAACGAGATTTTTAGCCCTAGGCTAGTTCATCGCGGGACCCACACTTTACTTTCCTTCCGAAGGAAGAACTCACATTGTGCGAGTTTGTCGGGAGTGGGATTCGATCCCAGGTCCTCGGCGTGATATTTAAGTGTTCTAACCATCACACTAGGTCCGCTCCAAACCTTGGGGAATTGTTTGAGGAATCTTTGTAGAAGCAGTAGGAGGAAATCCTGAGAATATGGCCACAGAATTTGCAATGAAATAACTAAAACATAATAAAAAAAAAAAAAACAAAGCTAAAGATCCCATTTATAAAACTTTAAAAAGGATTGGCAAATTAGCAATTTGTTTTACAATTTATAGAGAAATTCCTAAAAAAACGGACGAATTTATGAAGGTTTTTTTTGGAAATTTTAAATTTCTTCAGGAGCTGTCAGGGAAAACAACAAAAAATGGCCAGGAGCCTCAAAAGAAACTTCCGAAAAAAAAACCCGGAATAAGAAACAAAAGGAATTCCTAAAGAATTTCTAGGAGGAATCCTTGTAGAGATATTACTGAAAAAAAAATTCGATGAGGCCATAAAGGCAGAGCTGCGTACGTTTCCTCATATTGGAATGAAAAAAATCCTTCCTCTAAATGTGTTATCGTGAAAAAAGTATCGGTAAATTATTAAAACATGTTGGAGAATTCCTGTAGAAACTGCTTTTGAAGATATTCCTCAAGAAATGATCAGAGGAAATCAATGAAAAAAAAATAAGTATTGCTATGGCGAATCCTTGGAAAATTTTTCTACAAATTTCTCCGAAAATTGTTTAGGAGGAAGCTGGGAAACTTCCTCGTGAAAGTTGGAGCTTCCAGAAGGAAGCTTTCCAGCTTCCAGAAGGAAGCTTTCCAGCTTCCAGAAGGAAGCTTTCCAGCTTCCAGAAGGAAGCTTTCCAGCTTCCAGAAGGAAGCTTTCCAGCTTCCAGAAGGAAGCTTTCCAGCTTCCAGAAGGAAGCTTTCCAGCTTCCAGAAGGAAGCTTTCCAGCTTCCAGAAGGAAGCTTTCCAGCTTCCAGAAGGAAGCTTTCCAGCCTTCAGAAGGAAGCTTTCCAGCTTCCAGAAGGAAGCTTTCCAGCTTCCAGAAGGAAGCTTTCCAGCTTCCAGAAGGAAGCTTTCCAGCTTCCAGAAGGAAGCTTTCCAGCTTCCAGAAGGAAGCTTTCCAGCTTCCAGAAGGAAGATTTCCAGCTTCCTGAAGGAAGTTTTCCAGCTTCCAGAAGGAAGCTTTCCAGCTTCCAGAAGGAAGCTTTCCAGCTTCCAGAAGGAAGCTTTCCAGCTTCCAGAAGGAAGCTTTCCAGCTTCCAGAAGGAAGCTTTCCAGCTTCCAGAAGGAAGCTTTCCAGCTTCCAGAAGGAAGCTTTCCAGCTTCCAGAAGGAAGCTTTCCAGCTTCCAGAAGGAAGCTTTCCAGCTTCCAGAAGGAAGCTTTCCAGCTTCCAGAAGGAAGCTTTGCAGCTTCCAGAAGGAAGCTTTCCAGCTTCCAGAAGGAAGCTTTCCAGCTTCCAGAAGGAAGCTTTCCAGCTTCCAGAAGGAAGCTTTCCAGCTTCCAGAAGGAAGCTTTCCAGCTTCCAGAAGGAAGCTTTCCAGCTTCCAGAAGGAAGCTTTCCAGCTTCCAGAAGGAAGCTTTCCAGCTTCCAGAAGGAAGCTTTCCAGCTTCCAGAAGGAAGCTTTCCAGCTTCCAGAAGGAAGCTTTCCAGCTTCCAGAAGGAAGCTTTCCAGCTTCCAGAAGGAAGCTTTCCAGCTTCCAGAAGGAAGCTTTCCAGCTTCCAGAAGGAAGCTTTCCAGCTTCCAGAAGGAAGCTTTCCAGCTTCCAGAAGGAAGCTTTCCAGCTTCCAGAAGGAAGCTTTCCAGCTTCCAGAAGGAAGCTTTCCAGCTTCCAGAAGGAAGCTTTCCAGCTTCCAGAAGGAAGCTTTCCAGCTTCCAGAAGGAAGCTTTCCAGCTTCCAGAAGGAAGCTTTCCAGCTTCCAGAAGGAAGCTTTCCAGCTTCCAGAAGGAAGCTTTCCAGCTTCCAGAAGGAAGCTTTCCAGCTTCCAGAAGGAAGCTTTCCAGCTTCCAGAAGGAAGCTTTCCAGCTTCCAGAAGGAAGCTTTCCAGCTTCCAGAAGGAAGCTTTCCAGCTTCCAGAAGGAAGCTTTCCAGCTTCCAGAAGGAAGCTTTCCAGCTTCCAGAAGGAAGCTTTCCAGCTTCCAGAAGGAAGCTTTCCAGCTTCCAGAAGGAAGCTTTCCAGCTTCCAGAAGGAAGCTTTCCAGCTTCCAGAAGGAAGCTTTCCAGCTTCCAGAAGGAAGCTTTCCAGCTTCCAGAAGGAAGCTTTCCAGCTTCCAGTAGGAAGCTTTCCAGCTTCCAGAAGGAAGCTTTCCAGCTTCCAGAAGGAAGCTTTCCAGCTTCCAGAAGGAAGCTTTCCAGCTTCCAGAAGGAAGCTTTCCAGCTTCCAGAAGGAAGCTTTCCAGCTTCCAGAAGGAAGCTTTCCAGCTTCCAGAAGGAAGCTTTCCAGCTTCCAGAAGGAAGCTTTCCAGCTTCCAGAAGGAAGCTTTCCAGCTTCCAGAAGGAAGCTTTCCAGCTTCCAGAAGGAAGCTTTCCAGCTTCCAGAAGGAAGCTTTCCAGCTTCCAGAAGGAAGCTTTCCAGCTTCCAGAAGGAAGCTTTCCAGCTTCCAGAAGGAAGCTTTCCAGCTTCCAGAAGGAAGCTTTCCAGCTTCCAGAAGGAAGCTTTCCAGCTTCCAGAACAAAGATGGTTAGAAGGAAAAAGATGACCGACTCTTATTTTTCCCATACATTCCTCCGGAGACACACTATGCATGCTACACTACCGCCATCTGTTGAGTGAGAAGCGCAAAAAACATCCTTTATGACTAGTTTCAAGTTAGAGTGTACCATTTTGACGCAATTAAAACACGCTAAATCCGCGTAGCACAAAATTGCGTCGAGTAAATCTGATTCAACTTTTTTTTGTAAATATTTTGCTTATAAAATATTGTTTAAATGTACCGAAATTATATGGCACGATTCAGTAATTTGAATAATATGTAATTTCCCATGATTTTCGAATCTACATTGGAATCATCACATGTATGGTTGCATCTGTTTTTATTCCAATATATTTTTAAGAGAATCCAGTCACGAAGATAAACTACAATGCCAGGCATCTGAAAGCTTCGACATCTGCAATCATAAGCGCTAACTTGAGACGTAGTTGGGAGGGAAAGCTCTCCAAAATTGAATCAAATTATTTTTTTTTTCTAGCTAAATGCACTAATTTTCACGTGAATATGCCTAAATTAAATGAACTGCATGAATAATTTCCGAATTTCATTTCATTTGGGAGGCCTTCCACCTCCTCCAACTACGTCACAAGTTGGCGCGTATGTATGCAATTCTTAATGTAGCATCTTGATCTACACAAAAAGTGATCACATTACTTATGAATTGTAATTAAATTATTTGTGCAAACATATTCGTGTTGTCGAACACAAGCTAAACATTGGTTCACCCATCACTGAATCGATTGGTTGAATTAAAAATCTATTAGTGATTTCAATAATAACCTTGCGCGTGACTGTGTGAAATGTGTGAAAAAAGTTTAGCGTGAATTTGCCTCTGCGTTTGTTTTGAGATTTTTCCGAAAGTTCATTAAGAGTGTATTAGTTGAACGCTGGCTCACCAGAGCGGCGCTATTCGTGTCGCCTGTTAGGAGCGGGAGTCGTTCATCTTTTTCCTTCTAACCATCTTTGTTCCAGAAGGAAGCTTTCCAGCTTCCAGAAGGAAGCTTTCCAGCTTCCAGAAGGAAGCTTTCCAGCTTCCAGAAGGAAGCTTTCCAGCTTCCAGAAGGAAGCTTTCCAGCTTCCAGAAGGAAGCTTTCCAGCTTCCAGAAGGAAGCTTTCCAGCTTCCAGAAGGAAGCTTTCCAGCTTCCAGAAGGAAGCTTTCCAGCTTCCAGAAGGAAGCTTTCCAGCTTCCAGAAGGAAGCTTTCCAGCTTCCAGAAGGAAGCTTTCCAGCTTCCAGAAGGAAGCTTTCCAGCTTCCAGAAGGAAGCTTTCCAGCTTCCAGAAGGAAGCTTTCCAGCTTCCAGAAGGAAGCTTTCCAGCTTCCAGAAGGAAGCTTTCCAGCTTCCAGAAGGAAGCTTTCCAGCTTCCAGAAGGAAGCTTTCCAGCTTCCAGAAGGAAGCTTTCCAGCTTCCAGAAGGAAGCTTTCCAGCTTCCAGAAGGAAGCTTTCCAGCTTCCAGAAGGAAGCTTTCCAGCTTCCAGAAGGAAGCTTTCCAGCTTCCAGAAGGAAGCTTTCCAGCTTCCAGAAGGAAGCTTTCCAGCTTCCAGAAGGAAGCTTTCCAGCTTCCAGAAGGAAGCTTTCCAGCTTCCAGAAGGAAGCTTTCCAGCTTCCAGAAGGAAGCTTTCCAGCTTCCAGAAGGAAGCTTTCCAGCTTCCAGAAGGAAGCTTTCCAGCTTCCAGAAGGAAGCTTTCCAGCTTCCAGAAGGAAGCTTTCCAGCTTCCAGAAGGAAGCTTTCCAGCTTCCAGAAGGAAGCTTTCCAGCTTCCAGAAGGAAGCTTTCCATGCTTCCAGGAGGAAGCTTTCCAGGCTTCCAGGAAGAAGCTTTCCAGGCTTCCAGGAAGAAGCTTTCCAGGCTTCCAGGAGGAAGCTTTCCAGGCTTCCAGGAGGAAGCTTTCCAGGCTTCCAGGAGGAAGCTTTCCAGGCTTCCAGGAGGAAGCTTTCCAGGCTTCCAGGAGGAAGCTTTCCAGGCTTCCAGGAGGAAGCTTTCCAGGCTTCCAGGTGGAAGCTTTCCAGGCTTCCAGGAGGAAGCTTTCCAGGCTTCCAGGAGGCTTCCAGGAGGAAGCTTTCCAGGCTTCCAGGAGGAAGCTTTCCAGGCTTCCAGGAGGAAGCTTTCCAGGCTTCCAGGAGGAAGCTTTCCAGGCTTCCAGGAGGAAGCTTTCCAGGCTTCCAGGAGGAAGCTTTCCAGGCTTCCAGGAGGAAGCTTTCCAGGCTTCCAGGAGGAAGCTTTCCAGGCTTCCAGGAGGAAGCTTTCCAGGCTTCCAGGAGGAAGCTTTCCAGGCTTCCAGGAGGAAGCTTTCCAGGCTTCCAGGAGGAAGCTTTCCAGGCTTCCAGGAGGAAGCTTTCCAGGCTTCCAGGAGGAAGCTTTCCAGGCGTCCAGGAGGAAGCTTTATAGGCTTCCAGGAGGAAGCTTTCCAGGCTTCCAGGAGGAAGCTTTTCAGGCTTCCAGGAGGAAGCTTTCCAGGCTTCCAGGAGGAAGCTTTTCAGGCTTCCAGGAGGAAGCTTTTCAGGCTTCCAGGAGGAAGCTTTCCGGGCTTCCAGGAGGAAGCTTTCCAGGCTTCCAGGAGGAAGCTTTCCAGGTTCCAGAAGAAAGTTTTCCAGTTTCCAGGAGGAAGCTTTCTCGCTTCCACAAGGAAGTTTTCCCGCTTCCAGAAGAAAGCTATCCAGGCTTCCAGAAAAAAGCTTTCCAGCTTCCATTAGGGACAAATATGTAGAAGAATGAATGGTTTATCGTCATATCACGTGTGATTTATTTTGGATAAAATGCCTCACCGCCATCTTTGGTCCCTCAATGAAGCATTTCCACTATTCCTATACAACTTAATGCTGGTCACTCGTTGTTATCGAAACAATATTCCATTTTATTGTTCTTGCACTTCAAATCTTCCGATAGATCTCCGGTGTCCAATCTTCGCCAGAATCGTGCTCCACACAACTTGTTTATATTTACCTCTTGGGACCATTTCCGAACAATAGTTTCCAACTCCGGAATCGTTTTGCTGCACTTTCCAACTGGAGTACACTCTAAAATTTATTTGCGCCGTACAATTGACGGAATCAAATCTAAATTGTACCAGCATGAGTGGTCGCAAAGTTTACCGACAATTTCTGTTGAGCCTGTTAAGCCCAATCATGTCTTCGCAAAGTTAATCCTTTCACTGCAGTAACAGCATTCAGCGTGTATCACCCGACCAGCTTCATATCTAGAGCCGAAGAAGGAAGAAGTCAAAACTTTGCTCGTTGTGAAACTTCCTTGTTCGCATCTTGCCAAACTAACCTAACACGAGAGGAAGCAACCTCTTGGTGCAATTTCCTGACTTGCACACTTCTTTACCCAAAGTCAGATCATTCTTGGTACCAGTCAACCAACCTATAGAACCGGGAGAGCGAGGCGCTATATTGTCGTCGTCGTAGCAAAACTATTGCAATCACAGTAATGGAAATTAATCGTTCTGGGGAACAACAACGTAGGTACCTTCCGACCGGTTAAATGTCACAGCAGCTGCTTCTGGTTGGTTCTGCTGTGCGATGATGCTTCTCGATTGCCATCCAGCGTGGCGTTCGGTTTTATCTACCAAAGGATGAAGTTACAAAATTGGGTTGCATGGAAATTGCGTTTGGAAATGTTTATTCAAAAGCGGGGTCTGTAATTGTCATATTGTGATAGTTGATAAAGTTGAAGGTGCATGTTCGTCCAAATGATGCGCGCCAAAAATTGTGAGATGTCTGTCTAGGAGCAGTGCAATAAGTTTACAATGAACCTGGGAAATTATTTTAGTTTTTGATTAACCCGGGAGCGGTCGCGTCGTGTACTGAGTACACGCGCCATGAAAAATGCACGGTTGTGGTACACAGCGTGAACGTGGCGTTGTTGCAGGTAGTCAAAGACGCGACTGCTCGAGGGTTAAAAGGCAGGACCAGGAGGGCAACTGAAGGACTATCCTAGGAGATACCTAAAAGAAACTACGAAGCAATTTCAGGAGGAGTTCTACGAAGAATTCAACAAGGAATTTTTAAACGGATTTCTGAGAAAATCTCTGGAGGGATTCTCTGGGGGGGGGGGGGGGGGGGGGTTAATTGAAGAAGTCTCCTAAAATAGAAGGTACCTTTGAAGAAATGTCAAACATATTCTCAGGAGATATACTTGCTGGAATATCCCAAAGAACTCTTTGGTAAAATTTTCGTAGAACTCTCTGGACAGATTCCTGAAGGGCTTGTGAAGAAGTTTTTGAAGGAATTAAAGTAGGACTTTCTGATGGCACTTCTGAATAATTTAAAAATAGATTTCCGAAGGTCAGTTTAGAGGGCATCTTGAAGAATTACACTAGTTTACAGCATTTTTGAACTCGGTAAGCTGATGATAGTTTTTGGTGTAGAATCATGCCCTGAGTTCGAAAACGCGAAGGAAAAAAATTACAGTAGAGCGGAAATTTTTTCGACTTTCCATACAAGGTTGATGATTTGAAATCGATTTTTGTTCTATTTTTAAGCAAAGTCGCTCACTTCACACACCTCATTCTCCGTAATAAATGCTCCGATTGAGCTGATTTTTTTACTGTATCTTGCCTACATATATTATGTCAAAAAAACGTTGAGAAAGAATTTTTGAATTGTTTTTTTCGTATTGAAAAAAATACATTTCTTCATATATTTTTGGAAATTTTGCTAAAATTTAAGGAGATCGTTCCAAAAACTCGCCAATATCTTGAATTTTATCAATCTGACGCAAAACCTGCATTCAGATGATCGAATGGCATTATATTCAACTTTTAATTTATGAAAAAAGATTTAAAATTGGTTGAACAAAACGCAAGATATTTGAATTTTATTAAATTCCATATTTTAAAAAGTTGTAAAACTCGATATTGAGCTACAACTCAAAAACTGTTCTACTTTAAATTTTTTGAAGCACGGTTTCGAAATCAGCGCTAAATTATGCTTCAAAAATTTTGGTCGTTGACAGAAGTTCACGACTTTTGTTTTATTTTGTAAACTAGTGTTATATAAAGGGATTCTTGAAGGACTCGCGAAAAAAAAACCGTTGAAGGGTTTTCGGGTGGAATCTTTGAAAACAAAGTTAAAAGATTCTATGGAGGCATAATTATTAAATTAACCGAAGAGGATTCTGAAGGACTCTCGGGGATTTCTGTATGAACCTTTGAAGGGATTTGGGAATGTCTTTCGTGAAGGAATCCATAAAGACGCTAAGGACAGTAGAGTTTTGAAGGGACCTATGAAGGTATTGCTGAAGGGATATCTTTAGGAATCTCTGGTGGGTGTGGCTTCCAGGAGGAAGCCTTACACTTTTACAGCTTCCAGGAGGAAGCTTTGCCGCTTCCCGGAGGAAACGGGGCTGCTTCCAGGAGGAAGCTATGCAACTTCCAGGAAGGAACTTTGCGGCTTTCAGGACGAAGCTTTGCAGCTTCCAGGAGGAAGCTTTGTAGCATCCAAGAGAAAATTTACAGCTTTCAGGAGGAACTTTGCAGTTTCCAGGAGGAAATTTACAGCTTTCAGGAGGAACTTTGCAGTTTCCAGGAGGAAGCATTGTAGCTTCCAAGAAGAAGCTTTACAGCTTCCAGGAGGAAGCGGAGCAGCTTCCAGGAGGAAGCTTTGCAGCATCCAAGAGAAAATTTACAGCTTTCAGGAGGAACTTTGCAGTTTCCAGGGGGAAAATTTGCAACTTCCAGGAGGATGCTTTGCGGCTTTCAGGAGGAAGCTTTGCAGCTTCCAGAAGGAAATTTACAGCTTACAGGATGAACTTTGCAGCTTCCAGGAGGATACTTTGCAACTTCCAGGAGGAAGCTTTGCGGCTTCCAAGAGGAAGCTTGCAGCCTAGGAGGAAATTTACAGCTTTCAAAAGGAACTTTGAAGTTTCCAGGATAAAACTTTGCAACTTCCAGGAGGAAGCTTTGCAGCTTCCAGGAGGAAGCTTTGCAGCTTCCAGGAGGAAGCTTTGTGGCTTCCAGGAGGAAGCTTTGTAGCTTCTAGGAGAAAATTTACAGCTTTCAGGAGGAACTTTGCAGTTTCCAGGAGGAAACTTAGCAACTTCCAGGAGGAAGCTTTGTGACTTTCAGGAGGAAGCTTTGCAGCTTCCAGGAGGAAGCTTTGTAGCCTCCAAGAAGAAGCTTTATAGCTTCCAGGAGGAAGCGGAGCAGCTTCCGGGAGGAAGCGTTGCAGCTTCCAGGTGGAAACTTTGCAACTTCCAGGAGGAAGCTTTGCGGCTTCCAAGAGGAAGCTTTGCAGCTTCCAGGAGGAAATTTTCAGCTTTCAGGAGGACCTTTGCAGTTTCCAGGAGGAAACTTAGCAACTTCCAGAAGGAAGCTTTGTGACTTTCAGGAGGAAACTTTGGAACTTCCAAGAAGAAGCGTTGCAGCTTCCAGGAGGAAGCGTTGCAGCTTCCAGGAGGAAACTTAGCAACTTCCAGGAGGAAGCTTTCCAGGCTTCCAGGAGGAAGCTTTCCAGGCTTCCAGGAGGAAGCTTTCCAGGCTTCCAGGAGGAAGCTTTCCAGGCTTCCAGGAGGAAGCTTTCCAGGCTTCCAGGAGGAAGCTTTCCAGGCTTCCAGGAGGAAGCTTTCCAGGCTTCCAGGAGGAAGCTTTCCAGGCTTCCAGGAGGAAGCTTTCCAGGCTTCCAGGAGGAAGCTTTCCAGGCTTCCAGGAGGAAGCTTTCCAGGCTTCCAGGAGGAAGCTTTCCAGGCTTCCAGGAGGAAGCTTTCCAGGCTTCCAGGAGGAAGCTTTCCAGGCTTCCAGGAGGAAGCTTTCCAGGCTTCCAGGAGGAAGCTTTCCAGGCTTCCAGGAGGAAGCTTTCCAGGCTTCCAGGAGGAAGCTTTCCAGGCTTCCAGGAGGAAGCTTTCCAGGCTTCCAGGAGGAAGCTTTCCAGGCTTCCAGGAGGAAGCTTTCCAGGCTTCCAGGAGGAAGCTTTCCAGGCTTCCAGGAGGAAGCTTTCCAGGCTTCCAGGAGGAAGCTTTCCAGGCTTCCAGGAGGAAGCTTTCCAGGCTTCCAGGAGGAAGCTTTCCAGGCTTCCAGGAGGAAGCTTTCCAGGCTTCCAGGAGGAAGCTTTCCAGGCTTCCAGGAGGAAGCTTTCCAGGCTTCCAGGAGGAAGCTTTCCAGGCTTCCAGGAGGAAGCTTTCCAGGCTTCCAGGAGGAAGCTTTCCAGGCTTCCAGGAGGAAGCTTTCCAGGCTTCCAGGAGGAAGCTTTCCAGGCTTCCAGGAGGAAGCTTTCCAGGCTTCCAGGAGGAAGCTTTCCAGGCTTCCAGGAGGAAGCTTTCCAGGCTTCCAGGAGGAAGCTTTCCAGGCTTCCAGGAGGAAGCTTTCCAGGCTTCCAGGAGGAAGCTTTCCAGGCTTCCAGGAGGAAGCTTTCCAGGCTTCCAGGAGGAAGCTTTCCAGGCTTCCAGGAGGAAGCTTTCCAGGCTTCCAGGAGGAAGCTTTCCAGGCTTCCAGGAGGAAGCTTTCCAGGCTTCCAGGAGGAAGCTTTCCAGGCTTCCAGGAGGAAGCTTTCCAGGCTTCCAGGAGGAAGCTTTCCAGGCTTCCAGGAGGAAGCTTTCCAGGCTTCCAGGAGGAAGCTTTCCAGGCTTCCAGGAGGAAGCTTTCCAGGCTTCCAGGAGGAAGCTTTCCAGGCTTCCAGGAGGAAGCTTTCCAGGCTTCCAGGAGGAAGCTTTCCAGGCTTCCAGGAGGAAGCTTTCCAGGCTTCCAGGAGGAAGCTTTCCAGGCTTCCAGGAGGAAGCTTTCCAGGCTTCCAGGAGGAAGCTTTCCAGGCTTCCAGGAGGAAGCTTTCCAGGCTTCCAGGAGGAAGCTTTCCAGGCTTCCAGGAGGAAGCTTTCCAGGCTTCCAGGAGGAAGCTTTCCAGGCTTCCAGGAGGAAGCTTTCCAGGCTTCCAGGAGGAAGCTTTCCAGGCTTCCAGGAGGAAGCTTTCCAGGCTTCCAGGAGGAAGCTTTCCAGGCTTCCAGGAGGAAGCTTTCCAGGCTTCCAGGAGGAAGCTTTCCAGGCTTCCAGGAGGAAGCTTTCCAGGCTTCCAGGAGGAAGCTTTCCAGGCTTCCAGGAGGAAGCTTTCCAGGCTTCCAGGAGGAAGCTTTCCAGGCTTCCAGGAGGAAGCTTTCCAGGCTTCCAGGAGGAAGCTTTCCAGGCTTCCAGGAGGAAGCTTTCCAGGCTTCCAGGAGGAAGCTTTCCAGGCGTCCAGGAGGAAGCTTTCCAGGCTTCCAGGAGGAAGCTTTCCAGGCTTCCAGGAGGAAGCTTTTCAGGCTTCCAGGAGGAAGCTTTCCAGGCTTCCAGGAGGAAGCTTTTCAGGCTTCCAGGAGGAAGCTTTCCGGGCTTCCAGGAGGAAGCTTTCCAGGCTTCCAGGAGGAAGCTTTCCAGGTTCCAGAAGAAAGTTTTCCAGTTTCCAGGAGGAAGCTTTCTCGCTTCCACAAGGAAGTTTTCCCGCTTCCAGAAGAAAGCTATCCAGGCTTCCAGAAAAAAGCTTTCCAGCTTCCATTAGGGACAAATATGTAGAAGAATGAATGGTTTATCGTCATATCACGTGTGATTTATTTTGGATAAAATGCCTCACCGCCATCTTTGGTCCCTCAATGAAGCATTTCCACTATTCCTATACAACTTAATGCTGGTCACTCGTTGTTATCGAAACAATATTCCATTTTATTGTTCTTGCACTTCAAATCTTCCGATAGATCTCCGGTGTCCAATCTTCGCCAGAATCGTGCTCCACACAACTTGTTTATATTTACCTCTTGGGACCATTTCCGAACAATAGTTTCCAACTCCGGAATCGTTTTGCTGCACTTTCCAACTGGAGTACACTCTAAAATTTATTTGCGCCGTACAATTGACGGAATCAAATCTAAATTGTACCAGCATGAGTGGTCGCAAAGTTTACCGACAATTTCTGTTGAGCCTGTTAAGCCCAATCATGTCTTCGCAAAGTTAATCCTTTCACTGCAGTAACAGCATTCAGCGTGTATCACCCGACCAGCTTCATATCTAGAGCCGAAGAAGGAAGAAGTCAAAACTTTGCTCGTTGTGAAACTTCCTTGTTCGCATCTTGCCAAACTAACCTAACACGAGAGGAAGCAACCTCTTGGTGCAATTTCCTGACTTGCACACTTCTTTACCCAAAGTCAGATCATTCTTGGTACCAGTCAACCAACCTATAGAACCGGGAGAGCGAGGCGCTATATTGTCGTCGTCGTAGCAAAACTATTGCAATCACAGTAATGGAAATTAATCGTTCTGGGGAACAACAACGTAGGTACCTTCCGACCGGTTAAATGTCACAGCAGCTGCTTCTGGTTGGTTCTGCTGTGCGATGATGCTTCTCGATTGCCATCCAGCGTGGCGTTCGGTTTTATCTACCAAAGGATGAAGTTACAAAATTGGGTTGCATGGAAATTGCGTTTGGAAATGTTTATTCAAAAGCGGGGTCTGTAATTGTCATATTGTGATAGTTGATAAAGTTGAAGGTGCATGTTCGTCCAAATGATGCGCGCCAAAAATTGTGAGATGTCTGTCTAGGAGCAGTGCAATAAGTTTACAATGAACCTGGGAAATTATTTTAGTTTTTGATTAACCCGGGAGCGGTCGCGTCGTGTACTGAGTACACGCGCCATGAAAAATGCACGGTTGTGGTACACAGCGTGAACGTGGCGTTGTTGCAGGTAGTCAAAGACGCGACTGCTCGAGGGTTAAAAGGCAGGACCAGGAGGGCAACTGAAGGACTATCCTAGGAGATACCTAAAAGAAACTACGAAGCAATTTCAGGAGGAGTTCTACGAAGAATTCAACAAGGAATTTTTAAACGGATTTCTGAGAAAATCTCTGGAGGGATTCTCTGGGGGGGGGGGGGGGGGGTTAATTGAAGAAGTCTCCTAAAATAGAAGGTACCTTTGAAGAAATGTCAAACATATTCTCAGGAGATATACTTGCTGGAATATCCCAAAGAACTCTTTGGTAAAATTTTCGTAGAACTCTCTGGACAGATTCCTGAAGGGCTTGTGAAGAAGTTTTTGAAGGAATTAAAGTAGGACTTTCTGATGGCACTTCTGAATAATTTAAAAATAGATTTCCGAAGGTCAGTTTAGAGGGCATCTTGAAGAATTACACTAGTTTACAGCATTTTTGAACTCGGTAAGCTGATGATAGTTTTTGGTGTAGAATCATGCCCTGAGTTCGAAAACGCGAAGGAAAAAAATTACAGTAGAGCGGAAATTTTTTCGACTTTCCATACAAGGTTGATGATTTGAAATCGATTTTTGTTCTATTTTTAAGCAAAGTCGCTCACTTCACACACCTCATTCTCCGTAATAAATGCTCCGATTGAGCTGATTTTTTTACTGTATCTTGCCTACATATATTATGTCAAAAAAACGTTGAGAAAGAATTTTTGAATTGTTTTTTTCGTATTGAAAAAAATACATTTCTTCATATATTTTTGGAAATTTTGCTAAAATTTAAGGAGATCGTTCCAAAAACTCGCCAATATCTTGAATTTTATCAATCTGACGCAAAACCTGCATTCAGATGATCGAATGGCATTATATTCAACTTTTAATTTATGAAAAAAGATTTAAAATTGGTTGAACAAAACGCAAGATATTTGAATTTTATTAAATTCCATATTTTAAAAAGTTGTAAAACTCGATATTGAGCTACAACTCAAAAACTGTTCTACTTTAAATTTTTTGAAGCACGGTTTCGAAATCAGCGCTAAATTATGCTTCAAAAATTTTGGTCGTTGACAGAAGTTCACGACTTTTGTTTTATTTTGTAAACTAGTGTTATATAAAGGGATTCTTGAAGGACTCGCGAAAAAAAAACCGTTGAAGGGTTTTCGGGTGGAATCTTTGAAAACAAAGTTAAAAGATTCTATGGAGGCATAATTATTAAATTAACCGAAGAGGATTCTGAAGGACTCTCGGGGATTTCTGTATGAACCTTTGAAGGGATTTGGGAATGTCTTTCGTGAAGGAATCCATAAAGACGCTAAGGACAGTAGAGTTTTGAAGGGACCTATGAAGGTATTGCTGAAGGGATATCTTTAGGAATCTCTGGTGGGTGTGGCTTCCAGGAGGAAGCCTTACACTTTTACAGCTTCCAGGAGGAAGCTTTGCCGCTTCCCGGAGGAAACGGGGCTGCTTCCAGGAGGAAGCTATGCAACTTCCAGGAAGGAACTTTGCGGCTTTCAGGACGAAGCTTTGCAGCTTCCAGGAGGAAGCTTTGTAGCATCCAAGAGAAAATTTACAGCTTTCAGGAGGAACTTTGCAGTTTCCAGGAGGAAATTTACAGCTTTCAGGAGGAACTTTGCAGTTTCCAGGAGGAAGCATTGTAGCTTCCAAGAAGAAGCTTTACAGCTTCCAGGAGGAAGCGGAGCAGCTTCCAGGAGGAAGCTTTGCAGCATCCAAGAGAAAATTTACAGCTTTCAGGAGGAACTTTGCAGTTTCCAGGGGGAAAATTTGCAACTTCCAGGAGGATGCTTTGCGGCTTTCAGGAGGAAGCTTTGCAGCTTCCAGAAGGAAATTTACAGCTTACAGGATGAACTTTGCAGCTTCCAGGAGGATACTTTGCAACTTCCAGGAGGAAGCTTTGCGGCTTCCAAGAGGAAGCTTGCAGCCTAGGAGGAAATTTACAGCTTTCAAAAGGAACTTTGAAGTTTCCAGGATAAAACTTTGCAACTTCCAGGAGGAAGCTTTGCAGCTTCCAGGAGGAAGCTTTGCAGCTTCCAGGAGGAAGCTTTGTGGCTTCCAGGAGGAAGCTTTGTAGCTTCTAGGAGAAAATTTACAGCTTTCAGGAGGAACTTTGCAGTTTCCAGGAGGAAACTTAGCAACTTCCAGGAGGAAGCTTTGTGACTTTCAGGAGGAAGCTTTGCAGCTTCCAGGAGGAAGCTTTGTAGCCTCCAAGAAGAAGCTTTATAGCTTCCAGGAGGAAGCGGAGCAGCTTCCGGGAGGAAGCGTTGCAGCTTCCAGGTGGAAACTTTGCAACTTCCAGGAGGAAGCTTTGCGGCTTCCAAGAGGAAGCTTTGCAGCTTCCAGGAGGAAATTTTCAGCTTTCAGGAGGACCTTTGCAGTTTCCAGGAGGAAACTTAGCAACTTCCAGAAGGAAGCTTTGTGACTTTCAGGAGGAAACTTTGGAACTTCCAAGAAGAAGCGTTGCAGCTTCCAGGAGGAAGCGTTGCAGCTTCCAGGAGGAAACTTAGCAACTTCCAGGAGGAAGCTTTCCAGGCTTCCAGGAGGAAGCTTTCCAGGCTTCCAGGAGGAAGCTTTCCAGGCTTCCAGGAGGAAGCTTTCCAGGCTTCCAGGAGGAAGCTTTCCAGGCTTCCAGGAGGAAGCTTTCCAGGCTTCCAGGAGGAAGCTTTCCAGGCTTCCAGGAGGAAGCTTTCCAGGCTTCCAGGAGGAAGCTTTCCAGGCTTCCAGGAGGAAGCTTTCCAGGCTTCCAGGAGGAAGCTTTCCAGGCTTCCAGGAGGAAGCTTTCCAGGCTTCCAGGAGGAAGCTTTCCAGGCTTCCAGGAGGAAGCTTTCCAGGCTTCCAGGAGGAAGCTTTCCAGGCTTCCAGGAGGAAGCTTTCCAGGCTTCCAGGAGGAAGCTTTCCAGGCTTCCAGGAGGAAGCTTTCCAGGCTTCCAGGAGGAAGCTTTCCAGGCTTCCAGGAGGAAGCTTTCCAGGCTTCCAGGAGGAAGCTTTCCAGGCTTCCAGGAGGAAGCTTTCCAGGCTTCCAGGAGGAAGCTTTCCAGGCTTCCAGGAGGAAGCTTTCCAGGCTTCCAGGAGGAAGCTTTCCAGGCTTCCAGGAGGAAGCTTTCCAGGCTTCCAGGAGGAAGCTTTCCAGGCTTCCAGGAGGAAGCTTTCCAGGCTTCCAGGAGGAAGCTTTCCAGGCTTCCAGGAGGAAGCTTTCCAGGCTTCCAGGAGGAAGCTTTCCAGGCTTCCAGGAGGAAGCTTTCCAGGCTTCCAGGAGGAAGCTTTCCAGGCTTCCAGGAGGAAGCTTTCCAGGCTTCCAGGAGGAAGCTTTCCAGGCTTCCAGGAGGAAGCTTTCCAGGCTTCCAGGAGGAAGCTTTCCAGGCTTCCAGGAGGAAGCTTTCCAGGCTTCCAGGAGGAAGCTTTCCAGGCTTCCAGGAGGAAGCTTTCCAGGCTTCCAGGAGGAAGCTTTCCAGGCTTCCAGGAGGAAGCTTTCCAGGCTTCCAGGAGGAAGCTTTCCAGGCTTCCAGGAGGAAGCTTTCCAGGCTTCCAGGAGGAAGCTTTCCAGGCTTCCAGGAGGAAGCTTTCCAGGCTTCCAGGAGGAAGCTTTCCAGGCTTCCAGGAGGAAGCTTTCCAGGCTTCCAGGAGGAAGCTTTCCAGGCTTCCAGGAGGAAGCTTTCCAGGCTTCCAGGAGGAAGCTTTCCAGGCTTCCAGGAGGAAGCTTTCCAGGCTTCCAGGAGGAAGCTTTCCAGGCTTCCAGGAGGAAGCTTTCCAGGCTTCCAGGAGGAAGCTTTCCAGGCTTCCAGGAGGAAGCTTTCCAGGCTTCCAGGAGGAAGCTTTCCAGGCTTCTAGGAGGAAGCTTTCCAGGCTTCCAGGAGGAAGCTTTCCAGGCTTCCAGGAGGAAGCTTTCCAGGCTTCCAGGAGGAAGCTTTCCAGGCTTCCAGGAGGAAGCTTTCCAGGCTTCCAGGAGGAAGCTTTCCAGGCTTCCAGGAGGAAGCTTTCCAGGCTTCCAGGAGGAAGCTTTCCAGGCTTCCAGGAGGAAGCTTTCCAGGCTTCCAGGAGGAAGCTTTCCAGGCTTCCAGGAGGAAGCTTTCCAGGCTTCCAGGAGGAAGCTTTCCAGGCTTCCAGGAGGAAGCTTTCCAGGCTTCCAGGAGGAAGCTTTCCAGGCTTCCAGGAGGAAGCTTTCCAGGCTTCCAGGAGGAAGCTTTCCAGGCGTCCAGGAGGAAGCTTTCCAGGCTTCCAGGAGGAAGCCTTCCAGGCTTCCAGGAGGAAGCTTTCCAGGCTTCCAGGAGGAAGCTTTCCAGGCTTCCAGGAGGAAGCTTTCCAGGCTTCCAGGAGGAAGCTTTCCAGGCTTCCAGGAGGAAGCTTTCCAGGCATCCAGGAGGAAGCTTTCCAGGCTTCCAGGAGGAAGCTTTCCAGGCTTCCAGGAGGAAGCTTTCCAGGCTTCCAGGAGGAAGCTTTCCAGGCTTCCAGGAGGAAGCTTTCCAGGCTTCCAGGAGAAAGCTTTCCAGGCTTCCAGGAGGAAGCTTTCCAGGCTTCCAGGAGGAAGCTTTCCAGGCTTCCAGGAGGAAGCTTTCCAGGCTTCCAGGAGGAAGCTTTCCAGGCTTCCAGGAGGAAGCTTTCCAGGCTTCTAGGAGGAAGCTTTCCAGGCTTCCAGGAGGAAGCTTTCTAGGCTTCCAGCCTCATTAAATCTCTAGAGAGAGTATGCATGGGATCTTCGAACACATTTCTGGAGAAACGTGTAGCAGAAATGGAATTTCAAAAGAGATTTCTAAATGACCGTCTGGAGACAGTAGTGAAAAATTCTATTGTGAATTTACTGAAGAGCCCTCTTGAGGAAATTCTGAAGGAATCTTTTGAGGGTTTGCTTAGGAATCTTTGATGGTATTTCTGAAGGACTATAATAAGAATAGTGGAAAATGTTCCCGAGGTAGTTTTGATGACCTCTTTGATAGAATTCCTGAATATTTGGTGGATCTCTGAATAGAATTTTCAATCTGAAAGATTCCCAAGAGGAAATTTTGCATGAATCTCTTTCGAAATTCCTGAAGACTCTCTACAGGGACCTCTTGTAGGAATCTGTTGAGGTGTTTCTGGAAGACGCTCTAATGCGACATGTAAAACATACTGTGGAGGGATGGATTACTGATGGGTGTTCTCTATGAATCCGTGAAGAATAAGCTGAAGCAATTTCTGAAGGACTCGTTTTAAAATTCCTTAAGATATCTTGAACGGAATTTTCTAAGGTATCACTGATTCGATTTCTGAAGGACTTTCTGAAAGAATCCTCTCTCCCGGAGACTCGGAAGAGTCTCTCCCGGAGATTCGGTAGAGTCTCTCTTGAAGACTTGAAAGAGTTTTCCTCAGAGACTCGGAAGAGGCTCTCCCGGAGACTCGGAAGAGTTCCTCCCGGAGACTCGGAAAAGTATCTCCCGGAGACTCAGAAGAGTCTCTCCCAGAGACTCGGAAGAATCTCTCCCAGAGACTCGGAAGAATCTCTCCCGGAGACTAGGAAGATTTTCTTTCCCGGAGACTCAGAAGAGTCTCTTCCCGAGGATTCGCGGACGTTCCATCCGGGGATTCACAAGAGTTTCTGCCGAATATCCGTGGGAGTGCCTTCCGGGGATTCGTAGAAGTTTTTCCCGAGTTTTCTTGAGAGTTCCTTCCGGGAATTCGCAAGAGTTCCTCCCTTGGACGCGCAACAGTTCTCCCTGGGGAGTCGCAGAAGATCTCACCGGGAATCCACAGTAGTTCCTCCCGGGGATTCTCAAGAGTTGCTGCCGGAGATATGCCAGAGTTTTTTCGGTTATTCTCAAGAATGCCTCTCGGGGATTCACAGGAGTACCTCCCAAGGGTTAACAGGAGTTTCTTCCGAGGATTCACGGGAGCTCCCCCGGGATTTCACGGAGTTTTTCCCAGGGATTCACAGAAGCTCGTCCCAGGATGTCGCAACAGCTCCTTCTGGAGTTCTCACCGGAGATCCACAGTTGTTCCTTCCGGGGATTCTCAAGAGTTCCTCCCGGGAAAAAGCAAGAGTTCTTCCCGGTTCCTCGCAAGAGTACCTTCCGAGGATTCACAGAAGTTTCTCCTAGAGATTTGCAGGAATTTTCCCCGAGGATTTGCAGGAAACCCGTCTGCTAATTCGCATGAGTTTTTTTTTTTACTTCACAGGAGTTTGTCCTAGAGATTTATAGGATTTCCTCCCAGGGAACTTGAAGAGTGCCTTTCGGGGATTCCCAAAAGTACCTCCCGAGTTCCGAAACGTGCTGGGAATAGAGGTGGAGGAGTCGGAGAACGGCGAGAAGCTGATCTGCTGCAATCAGTGGACCAAGGACTTCATTCTGAACAGTTGGACCGATCGGAGCCTGCTCGAGGACTATCTGATGATGCGTAGGTTCAAGGTGTGTGGTTTTGCAAATGGTTGGGGATGCTATATATATTTCAGTTAACCGGAACGGATTCAACATGACCATTATGGTGGCCTTCTCGTTGGGATTGTTGTTCTAAGCTGAGTTCCATGAAATTCGGCATACCCCTGGTCAAATACTTAGGACACAATCTCTTCCTCGAATTTGGAAGGACCTCCTCTGAATATTCGGAGGAATCTCTTCCACAGATTCTAAAAAATCTTTCTCTTCCGGAGATTCAGAGGAATCTCTCCCGAAGATTTGAAGAAATCTCTGCCTGAACCTCGTCTGGAGATTCAGAGAAATCTCTTCCGGAGATTCGAAGAAATCTCTTCCGGAGATTTGGAGGAATCTCTTGTGGAGATTCAGGAGAATCTTTTCTGGAATTTCGGATGAATCTCTTCTAGAGATTTGGAGGAATCTGGGAATTTTGGGGGCTCCCCAAGTAACACATTTGTCACAGATGAATCACGGCGGTGCAGATTTTTGTTGCACAGGAGTTACTGTGACTTACTACCAACAAATAAACACTAAGAAGTCTCTTTCGGAGATTCGAAGGAATGTTTTGCGAAGGTTTGAAGGAATATTCCGGAGATTGGGAGGAATCTCTTCTGGAGATTCGAAGGGATCTCTTCTGGAGATTCGAAGGAATCTCTTCCGGAGATCCGGTGAAACGTCTTCCTGAGAATCTCTTTCGGATATTTATTAAAATCGGAGGAATCTCTTCCAGAGATTCGGAGTAATCTCTTCCAGAGATTCGGAGGAATCTCTTCCAGAGATTCGGAGGAATCTCTTCCAGAGATTCGGAGGAATCTCTTCCAGAGATTCGGAGGAATCTCTTCCAGAGATTCGGAGGAATCTCTTCCAGAGATTCGGAGGAATCTCTTCCAGAGATTCGGAGGAATCTCTTCCAGATATTCGAAAGAATCTCTTCCAGATATTCGAAAGAATCTCTTCCAGAGATTCGAAAGAATCTCTTCCAGAGATTCGAAAGAATCTCTTCCAGAGATTAGGAGGAATCTTTTCCAGAGATTCGGAGGAATCTCTTCCAGAGATTAGGAGGAATCTTTTCCAGAGATTCGGAGGAATCTCTTGCAGAGATTCGGAGGAATCTCTTGCAGAGATTCGGAGGAATCTTTTGCAGAGATTCGGAGGAATCTCTTGCAGAGATTCGGATGAATCTCTTGCAGAGATTCGGAGGAATCTTTTGCAGAGATTCGGAGGAATCTCTTCCAGAGATTCGGAGGAACCTCTTCCAGAGATTCGGAGGAATCTCTTCCAGAGATTCGGAGGAATCTCTTCCAGAGGTTCGGAGGAATCTCTTCCAGAATTTCGGAGGAATCTTTTCCAGAGATTAGAGGACTTCTAGAGGGGTTTCTGAAGGGATCTCCAAAAACTTTCTGAGGGATTTCTAGAGGACTTTCAGAAGGGATTTCCGAAGGACTTCTTAGAAGGATTTGAACAGAGTGATTTCTGATAGAATCTTCGAACAAAAAGCCGATTCCAGAAAATTTCTGGAGAGACCACTGCAGGACTCTCTGGAGGAAATCATAAAGGGAGCAGGTAGTTCATGAAACTCTCTGAAAGAATTCTTGTGGTTTTCTCAGAAAGGATTCTTTATGAATTCTATGAAGAATTCCTGCAGGAATTTTCAGAACAATATTTAAAATAATCTTTGGTGCAATTCCCTATGGAGGGACTCTCTGGGGTGATTCAAGCAGGATTTTGTGGACGGATTCCTGAAGGTCTTCCAGGAAAGATTCATGAAGGATTACCTGGAAGTATTTCTGACGGGAAACTTGTGTGATATTCCTGAAAACTTCTTTAAAAACTTTTGGAAGAAATTCTGTTGGAAGCATAACAGAAATTTCCAAGGAAAATTCTGAGAGGCTTGAAGGTTTCTAGATGATATCCTGAAGGACAATCTGGGGCGCTTCTTGAAGGACTTTCTGGTGTTTTTGCCTTTCTCGTACACCAACGTGTACTGAAAGGCTATATGTACTCTCAAAAACTAAAATTTCGATAGAATGCTCGGAGAGGCAAGTCACATATACCAATCAACTCAGTTCGACGAATTGAGATGATGTCTGTATGTGCGTATGTATGTGTGTATGTATGTGTGTATGTATGTATGTCTGTGCGCAAAAAAGTTCACTCACTTTTGAGGCACTTCCTATTGACCGATTTTTCGGATTATAGCTCGAATTTAACCGGAATTTTACCGCATTGTTCGCTATTGAAAATGGTCCGGATCGGTCGAGGCGTTCCGGAGTTAAGACCATTTTAGTGATCCGGATTCCGGACACCACTGAACCAAGTCCCATCATGCGACACATCAAACTGCGGCGATTTTTGTTATCTTCAGCATGGTTGACGAATTTTGTGTAGAAATCAACACTGGAAACCGGCAATTCCACGATGTCGGCCCAAAGTTCAAGATGGCAGCCGGATCCAAGATGGCGGCTTCAAAGTCGATACGGAGGCTGTTTAATAGAGTCTTGGGCTCTAAAACTATTTTTTTATCTGTATTAAAGAGATAGCCCTAGGATAGTTCATCTCGGGACTCACGCTTTACTTCCCTTCCGAAGGAAGAACTCACATTTGTGTGAATTTGTCGGGAGTGGGATTCGATCTCAGGTCCTCGATGTGATAGTCACGTGCTTTAACCATCGCACCAGGTCCGCTCCTCGGGCTCTAAAACTATGCAATATGGGTATATTTCGTATGAGGAAGATTTCCGGAGTCCAAAAATGGCGACCACAATATCCAAGATGACGGTCTAAAATCCAAGATGGTGGTTGTTTAACGCTGTTTTAGGCTCTATAACCATGCAATATGGGTAAACTTGGTATGAAGAAGAAGTCTGGACTCTAAAAATGGCGTGCAGAATATCCAATATGGTGGTCTAAAATCCAATATGGCGGCTCCAAATTCAAGTTGGCGGTTGTTTAATGAACTTTTAACCTCTTCAACCATGCAATATGGGTATATTTCCCAAGCAGCACCTGCAAGTCTGGACAAAATCTTTTCCCAACTTTTTTATCATTCCTCCTCGTTTATGTTGCATAAGAATTCAGAATCTGCGCTTTTTGGGTTTCAAAAAAGAAGCAATTGTGTTCTGTCGTCCGTAATACGGACAGTGAATAAATTGCACTAAGGTTGCTGTTACCGGATTAGCAACAAGTCGTGTTGCTTGGGTTGGCATGAGGAAGATGTCTGGAGTCCAGAAATGACGATTAAAATATTCAAGATGGTGTCTCAAAATTCAAGATGGCGACTGTTTAATGGAGTTTTAAGGCTTAAACCATAAAATATGGGTATACTTTGTATGGGTAAGAACCAAGGGAAGAAGTCTAGACTCCAAAAATGGTTACCAGAATATCCTAGTTGGTGGTCTAAAATCCAAGATGACGACTCCATATTCAAGAGGGTGGCTGTTTAATGGAGTTTTAGGCGCTCAAACCATGCAATATGGGTATATTTGGTACTGGAAAGATGTCTGGAATCCAAAAATGACGATTAAAATATCAAAGATGGTAATCAAAATATCTAAGATGGCGTCTCTGAATTTAAGATGGCGGCTCAAAATTCAAGACGGCGCACAGTGGGAAAAAACCGACCCAAAAAGGCACCTAATTATTGCGGCTGATTGCGATCTTTGAAGCCCATCTTTTCCGAATGGAAAAATGCCAAGGAATCGATTGGTGATAGTTTCATTCGCCGGAATTGAGTGTAAGTGTCCATTTTGCCCCATTTTCCCCTAAAAACACTGTTTTTCTGAATTAAATAATTGTTTCAACTGATTGCGGCTAACCAACCAATTTTTTATTGATGTAGAATTGACAGGTGCATTCTATGGAGCATACCTCGATCTGTGTCTTTGACTGGAAGTGCCCATTTTGCCTCATTTTCCCCTAAAAATACTGTTTTTCTGGATTAAAAAATAGTTTCAACTGATTGCGGCTAACCAACCATTTTTTTTTCTTGATGTAGAATTTACAGGTGCATTCAATGGGACACACCTTGATTTGTGTCATTGACTGAAAGTGCCCATTTTGCCTCATTTTCCCCTAAGATACTATTTTTCTGAATGAAAAAAATGGTTTCAACTGATTGCGGCCAACCAACCAATTTTTATCTGATGTAGAATCAACCGGCGCATGCTTTGGGGCACACCTTGATCTGTGTCGTTGACTGGAATTACCCATTTTGTCTTATTTTCCCCTAAAAATACTATTTTTCTGAATTATACAATTGTATCAACTGATTGCGGCTAATCAATCAATTTTTACATGATGTAGAATTAACCGGCACATACTTTAAGGTGCACCTCGTTCTGTGTCTTTGGGTGGTAGTGCCCATTTTGCTCCATTTTCCCCTAAACTACGGATTTTCTGGATTTAAAAATAGTTTCAATTGATTGCAGCTAATCAATATATTTTCCTGATGTAGAATCGACCTATGCATACTATGGGATACACCTCGCGCTATGCGTTAGTCTGAAATTGCCCGTTTAACCAATTTTCCCCTAATTAGTTCCAACTAATTGCGGTTAACCAAGCATTTTTTTTCCTAATGTGAAATTACCCGATGCATTATATCTGGAAGTGCCCATTTCCCCCTTTACCCCCTAAAACACTATTTTTCTCGTTTGAGAAACAATTTCAACTTATTTAAGCTAACAAGCTAAGCAATTTAAGCTAACAGCTTAAGCTAACAAAACAAGTTTTTCAGAGCATATTGTCAGGCAAACTTTGTGTCATTGATTGGGGGTGGTCATGTTGTCCTATTTTCCCCTAAAACACTGTTTTAGTTAGTTGGAACAAACTTTTTAACCCAGAAAACAGTATTTTAGGGGAAAATGGGGTGAAACGGGCAATTTCAGACTAAGGCATAGCGCGAGGTGTATTCCATAGTATGCATAGGTCGATTCTATTTCAGGAAAAAGTATTGGTTGGTTGCAATCAATTGAAACTATTTTTAAATCCTGAAAACCCGTAGTTTAGAGAAAAATGGAGCAAAATAGGCACCACCACCCAAAGACACAGAACGAGGTGTGCCCCAAAATATGCGCCGGTTAATTGTACATCAAGCAAATATCGATTGGTTAGCCGCAATCATTTGAAACATGTCTTTAATTCAGAAAAAATAGTATTTTTAGGGGAAAATGGGGCAAAATGGGTACTTTCAGTCAAAGACACAGATCGAGGTGCGTCCCAAAGTATGCGCCGGTTAATTCTAAATCAGATTGAAAATTGTTGGTTAGCCGCAATCAGTTAAAACTATTTTTTAATCCAGAAAAACAGTATTTAAAGGGGAAAATGGTGCAAAATGAACACTTCCAGTCAAGGACACGGGAAGAGATGTGCCTCAAGAAATGCACCTGTCAATTCTACATCAAGAAAAAATGGTAGGTAAGCCGCAATCAGTTGATACTAATTTTTAATTCAGAAAAAACAGTATTTTTAGGGGAAAATGAGGCAAAATGAGCACTTCCAGTCAATGACATATATCGAGGTGCACCCCAAAGTATGTGCCGGTTATTTCTACATCAGGTAAAAATTGGTTGGTTGGCCGCAATCAGTTGAAACTATTTTTTAATTCAGAATAACTGTATTTTAGGGGAAAATGAGGAAAAATGGGCTTTTTCAGTCAATGACACAAATCAAGGTGTGTCTCATAGAATGCTCCTGTTAATTCTACATCAAGAAAAAAATGGTTGGTTAGCCGCAATCAGTTGAAACCATTATTTAATTCAGAAAAACAGTGTTTTTTAGGGGAAAATGGGGCAAAATGGACACTTACACTTAATTCCGGTGAATGAAACTATCACCAATCGATTCCTTGACATTTGTCCATTCGGAAAAGATGGGCTTCAAAGGTCGCAATCAGCCGCAATAATTAGGTGCCTTTTTGGGTCGGTTTTTCCCCACTGTGCGGCGGCTTTTTTTCAAGAGTTTAAGGCTCAAATATCAAGAGCCAAAAAACGATATGATTTCTGGTGCCATGAAATGGATATCTGTTTAACGTATGAAAGTACGATATTCATCAACATGTCACTTGAGTTTTGTTGAAATGGGTTTTTGAAGGCACGAGTACGGCGCTGGGTGAATTAATTAGGGTTTTTCGAAGTTATTTCTGTACTGTTATGTTTAGAAGAATTCCTAAGAGAATATTCAAATATGCTTCAATTCCGACGATTTCCGACGGAATTTATGAAGAAAATTCAGTGGAGATTCCTGAAGGACTCTATTGTGGAACTGCTGAAGAATTCCTGAGGAAGTTTTTGGAGGGAAACCTTTAGAAATCTTAATTGGTTTATTTTGAGAAATTTATCAAAACGTGTTTGAAGGAGCTTTTGTAAATACTGAAGGAATATTCAAGTCCATTTTTTTAATATTTCTCTAGATAAACTCCTGGAGAAAACTTTTTTTTTGTATCATTGAATCATTGAATAAATCGTGGACAATTTTCGGAGGAATTTCCGGAAAGAGCCTTTAAAAATTAGGAAAAAGAACTCTATAAAAACAACAGTAATTATTTTTTAGTTCGTCCCCACATAGAATTTCTGGGAGAATTACTATTATTACTATTAATCTTATTGAAGGGATTTGCAGCCCTAGGATGGTCAATCTCCGAACCTGGAGGAACTTCGCGAAATTCGTGACGACGACCAAGAACCGAATTACAGTTACATTTTGACGCATGATGCGTCATAAAGGAATTGCTGAAGGATTCTCTGGAAAAATCTCTCAAGCACTTTTATTCATGATGGAATCTTGAAGGATGCTTTGGGAGTAATCCTGAATGGAATCCTGATGAACTCTCTGGACAGGTTACCGATGAAATCTTTTAAAAGCTTTTTAAAAGATTCTCGGGAGAGATTGCTGCGGGAACATCTCAAAAGGCTCCGTGAAGAAATTTTTTCAGGGCTATCCGATGGGGGCCCTCTGTAGGGATTCCTGGAGGGCTTCCTAAAGAAATTTTCGATGAAAGTTCTATGTAATATCTGAAGAGATACTGTGAATAATTAACTATGGTTATAATTCACAAATAAAAAGAAATTTAAAAAATCTGAAGAAATTTCCGAGAAAATCTCTGGAGAAAATCTTGAAGCATTCTATGAAGAGATTGATTTAAAAGAAAGTATTCTTGGGAAGAACAACTGTGCAGATCTGCAATCACAGTGGTTCGCATTCAGAACGAACTTGAATCGAATCGATGCAGTTTCTATACCTCCGTTTATCGCAGTTCGCGATAATGTGATATCGAAATTAATTCCATACTAATTCGTTCGTACCCTTCATGTATTGGTTACATAATAAAGCATAATTTCCAAAAATCTCATAACCAATTAACATGTTTGGGATCGCAGATTCCGAAATCAACAATCAACACTCCCACTGTTTTTCCGAGTAGTAATTGTAAATCTGTTATTATTGGTTATCAATAAATCAACCACGTCCGCCTCTATTGACCTCCCGACTAATTTTCCATTTTGCGAGAAATGTTTAATTGGAATCGGGTCGCCACAGTCACCATTATTGGTTTGAAGCCCATTTTCCACGTAAAATCGAATCGAATAATCAATAACAGCTACTACTAACTGTTGACCGACCAGTCAGTAGTGGAAGGGAACCGAGTTACCTCATCAGCCCGGCACCAGCCAGCAGCCAGCTAGTGCGGCTAGGCGGAGTTACTAGAAACTCATTAATGGCACTGATTAAAACTACAAATTTGCGCCCTCCGCTTCGGAAAGTGATTGTCCCACCGCCTGAGCGCTTTCCCAGTATGGCAGTAGCAAAGCACCGCCGCAAAGTTGGAGAAGACAATATTTTAATTATTTTCATTGTTTGCCAGGAGCCAACGCCGGGCATCGCTGCTGCGTGCTCTTCTATCGGTGTTATCCTGATTGGTGCTGCTGCTGCTGCAGCTGGTATGCTGAGTTGGGCACAAGGTGTCTCTTTTTTGTCCACCCGGAGTGGTGTTTATCGATCGGAAAATTGCGCGAGGTTATTAAATGCTGATAAATCAGGGCCGGTTTTCGTTTAAAAAGAGGATACAAGTTAAAAGGAGATGCATCTGAAGCAACAGGCGGATTATACAACTACGAAGAGATGAATTATAATGCATGTGTTCACCTTTAGGACTTCGGCTGTTATAACACTACTTACTATCAGCTACTAACATCCCAGCAGACAAACCTGCTGTTAGCGCTTCTGATTTGGCCATAACACGTTCCACCGGGTTCCATTCTGCAGCTTTAACGTCCACGCAATGTTCTTTCTCACGAGAGTTTCAGGAGATATACTTTTTTTTTGGCTTTTATTAACTTAATTCTAATTCAACTGTTCTGTTTCAGGGGATCACATGAAAACTCAGAGGCATTTACTAGAGTCTCCGGATTTTAGGGAGTTTCAGGGGGTCCTAGAGATGCTCCATATGTCTCAGGGGCACTTCTATGGGTCTCAGGGGTTCCGTGGAAATTCCAGACTGTCTCAGGGGTGCTTCTGGGGTTCTTAAGGGTGTTTAATGGAATCTCAGGGAAGTTCTTGCGGGTGCTTGTGATGCTTCAAAAGTGTCTTAAGGGTGTTACAGAAAAGTTCTCGAGGGTCTCAGGGACATTTCATTGGAAACCAGTAGATCTTGGGGGTGTTTCAAAAAGGTCCCAGGGTATCTCAGGGGTGAGTCATGAGGGTCTCAGGGGGTTTCAAGGGATACCAAGAGGTCTCAGAGGCGCTTCAAGCGTGCTTAGGGGGATTCTCGGGGGCCTCAGGGACGCTTCATTTTTTTTAAATATCTGTATTAACGAGATTTTAATCCCTAGGGTAGTTCATCTCGGGACCCACGCTTTACTTTCCTTCCGAAAGAAGAACTCACTTTTTATGAGTTTGTCGGCTATGGGATTCGATCCCAGGACCTCGGCGTGATAATCACGTGCTTTAACAATCACACCAGGTTCGCTCCACTCAGGGAGTTCCATGAATGTTCCAGAGGGACTCAGAGGCGTTTCAAGGTCGCCTCAGGAGATTTTGGAGGTACCATGAGGTCTCAGGGGTGTTTCAGGAGCGTTTCATGGAGTCTCAATGAGGTTTCAGGAGGCCTTAGGAATGCTTCGAAACATCTAGCGGGCTTCCAAGGAAATTCCAGAGAGTCTCAGGGACATTGCAGAGATTTCAGGAAGTACTAGTCGAAGTAGACCCTGACACCCAATGGGACCCTCGTGAAACGCCCCTGACACCCCTGAGACTTCTTTGAACGCTCCTGAAACCTTACGGTACTCTCTGAAACCCCCTGGGACCCCCTTTGAAACAGCGCCTAAAAACGCCCCTGAAATCTTCTGATAATCCACTGACACCCCTCTGGAACCCCCTTCAAACGCCCCTGAGATCACTGGTACCTTTTTGAACTCCCTGAAACGCCCCTGAGACCCTCTATTACATCCCTGGAACCCCCTGAGATCCCTTGAAGCACCCATGAGGCCACATGAAATGCTCCTGAAACCCGCGCATTGAAGGCCTCTATAAGTCCACTGAAATGTTCCTGAGATTTCCCGGCAATCCCTTGAAACGCCCCTGTAACCTCCTCTGCTCTCTCTGTAAACGCCCCCTGGCCGCCGATGCCATAGTGACCATCATTATATTTTCCCATGCACAATTTTTGTTCTGAAAAGCTCTCCCGCTCCCTCTTTTTATGCGGGGCATAACAAAGGTGCATAACTTTAAAGTGCATAAAATAACCTGCACAAAAAGAGCTTTTAGCAAAGATAAAAAGACGTAACACTCCCATAGTACACCGATTTAACGACGTGGTTGACCATCTGCCCACCCGTGGCGCTCGTATCGTTTTCGTTCGAGTTTGACTGGGCAGATGTCACCTAGTGGGTCTTAGAATATCTAAACTGCTTTACCACGAGAATCGGACCACATAGATGAATTTCGTCTTCGGAAAAGTTGATCAGGACATCAAGAGCTGTCCGTTAATAAACTCGTTGATTCTAGGTTTATTCGCTAGGTGTCGCTAGCGAGTCTTTGCAATTATAAACTGCTGTATATCGAGAACCAGACCACATAGATGAGTTTTGTCTTTGGCAAATTTGATCAGGACATCAAGAGCTGTCCGATAGTGGACTTCTTGATTCCAGGATCCGCTAGGTGACGCTAGTGAGTCTTTGAAATTTCAAATTGCTGTATCTCAAGAACTAGACCACTTAGAAGAATTTCGAAAAAAATGATCAGCACATCAGGAGCTGTCTGATAACGAAAATGTTGATTCTTGGTTTATCCGCTATGTGGTGCTAGTGAGTCGTTGAAAATCTTAACTGCTGTATCTCGAAAATCAGACCACATAGAAGAATTTCGTCCTCGGCAAAGTTGATCAGCACATCAAGAGCTACCCAATAATGAGCAAGATTATTCTAGGTTTATCCGCTAGGTGGTCTTAGAATTTTTAAACTTCTGTACCTCGAGAATCTGCCCATATAATTTAATTTCTTCCGCGAAAAAAATGATCAGGGCGTTAAGAGCTATCCGATAATAAGCTTGTTAGTTTTAAATATATTCGCAAGGTGGTTTTAGTAATTCGTGAAAGTTCTAAACTGGTGTATCTCAAAAATCAGACCACATAGAAGGATCTCGGCTTCGGTAAAATTTTATAAACCTGACGCTTAATTAACTTGGAATTTTATTTTCGGTAAAGCTGATCAGAATATCAAAATCAATCCGTTGATGAATAAATCGATTCAATAAGTGCCAGTCCCAGTACTGTGTATTGGAAATTGTATATTTGTGTAACTCGAGAATGAGATCAAACATAGATAAATTTCATCTCATGAAAAAATGATCAAGATTACAGATCATGAATCTATTTATTTTGAATTTTCAGTTGAATTTGTCCAGATAAAAATGGCTATTTAGAAAAATCATTATTTGTTATGTATTTAATCATTTCAAATTGAGTAAGTTGTATCGCTTCATCTTTTTGCCTTTTTCGTACACTAAGTGTACTGAAAAGGCTATATGTTCACACCATAAATGCCTTTTTGATATATGGACCGGAGAGTCGAGTCACATTATACCAATCAATGTATGTGTATGTGTGTATGTATGTGTACAAAAAAAAAACTCACATCACTTTTTGGCAGTAAACCTCAACCGATTTTAATGACATACGACGCAGAATCTGGTCCCATTGTTCCCTACTGAAAATGGTTTTGATCGGTCCAGCCGTTCCGGAGTTGTGGCCATTTAGGTGTTCCAGACCAGTACCCTTGGAAGGGGACATACATAAAAATGTAACAAAACCCATGCATGCGACACATCAAACTGAGGCATTTCGATTACCTGATGAACAGTTAGCAAGAAAACAGACCACATCTGAGCCGGTAGTGTTCTGGAACCGGTTCCGGGTGTCCCGCCGGAAGTGGCCAAATATAAAAATAAACCAAATCCATGCATGCGACATATCAAAGCGCGGATTTTTTGATAACCTAATGAAAGGTGGCAAAAAAATAGTCTCAGACCATATCTGAACCAGTAGTGTTCCGGAACCGGTTCCGGATGTCCCGCTAAAAGTGGCCAAATACTAGTGATCCAAACCCATGCATGCGACACATCAAACTGCGACATTTTCGATAACCTGATGAACAGTTAGCAACAAAACAGTCTCAGACCATATCTGAACCGGTAGTGTTTCGGTACCGGTTCCGGATGTCCCGCCGGAAGTGGCCAGATATTAAAGTGAACCAAATCCATGCATGCGACATATTAGTGGGCTTCGTGGCCGTGCGGTTAGCGGCGGAAGTCGGCCGAGTGTGGGTTCGATTCCCGATAAACGGTTATCAAGGAAGTAGGCTAATACCACATTATGACTGCCAGTGGTGCCGAAACTAGTTCCAGGTTTCCTTCCAAAAGCGGCTAAATATAAAATTTAATAAAACCCATGCATGTGACATAGCAACGTGCGGCTTTTTTGATAACCTAATAAACGTTAGCAACCGGTTCCGGGCCAGAAGTGAAACCAAACCCATGCATGCGATACCTCAAATCATGGCTTTTTTTGGTGACATGATGAACAGTGCAAGAAAATAGACGCAAGCCACATTTGTATGCTACGGAACCAATTCCGGGTGTCCCGCAGAAATGGTCAAATAATTAAGAAAACCAATACACGCGACATATCAATGACTTATTCATTAATGTGATAAGCGGTTAGCCAGCAAATACTCTCAAACCATATTTGGGAGAACCGGTAGTGTTCCAGAACTGGTGACGAGATGCTGGTAGTGGTAAAATATAGAAGGGAACCAAACCATAGCGGCGTTTTTGATGATATGATGAACGATCAACAAGAAAATAGCATCAGGTCACATCTAGATCTAGTAGTAGTATTTTGGAATCAGTTGCGGGTGTTTCATCGGGAATGATTAAATAGAAGTGAACGAAAATCATGCATGCGACACATAAAATCGCGGCTTTTTTCAAAAAATTGCTGAATGGTTAACAAGAAAATAGCCTCAGATCACATTAATTTTCGTCTTTTTAGGTTACCCGATGAACAGTTTATAAGAACATAGTCTCAGACCATATTTGAGACAACCGGAATCAGTTCCAGGTGTCCCGCTGGAAGTGGTCAAACATAAAGTTGAACAAAACCCATGCAAGCTGCACACCGCTGGGGCCTGTGGCGCAATTGGTCACACGTTTGCTTCATAAGCAGATGGTCATGGGTCCGAACCCAGCCCCGGCACTTTCGTCAGTTGCTTTTTCCCCCTGAGAGCAGCTGACACTGAACCCCTTCTGAGCCTATGACCCGGATACTTGGACATCGGTGAACGGCAACTTATAATGGACTCCCAATAGGACTGGAAACAGAAACAACCAAAAACCACACATCAACATCCTCGTGTTCATCATTCTACCATGATAGGGTGGAAAGTGAAAACAGTGCAACGGCAACCAGTTAGATATAATAGAATTATAATAGAATACATTTAGGCGCTGTAAAAAGTGTAAGTACACTGAAAGAAGGCTTGCGGTAATGACCAGCATAAAAATGTTTTCAATTTTACCATGGCAAAACGTGATTATCAACCCTAAATACAATTTCATCGCATTAATATCGAATAATTGATTGATTGATTTGTCTTTATTTAAGAGACTTTCAGCGCTTGGCTGGTTCGTCTCTAATACCGAATAAAGTTTTTCCAATAAAAAGAATATCAACTATTCCTTGCGTAATATCAGTCATCTATAAATGATTTAAGCTACGAAAAAAATAGAGAATAATATTTTTTTCAATGTTTCACCTGTACATACCCCACTGTGTATTAAAACAAAAATGTCACCATATATTTCCGTTTAAATCACTGCAATATCTTTTTCTTGTGATTTTATGATGCTCCACAAAGCATGATTGTGTCATAATTCGGGCTTTAATGGGTTAAATGAGAGCATGGCGCTGCTGAAAATTAAAACGAATTGATGACGTTAATCAATCAAATTGTTTTGAATCATCGTTGACTCAGTTGACACACTGACACAAATCATCAAGTGTAAATTAATTGATTCAACACAAAAAATAAAACAACAAAACTCTTACATCACCTCCGGTTGCAATGATTTTAAAAGTTTCACCCAGAGACCGACATGCATTTCCTCATCTCGCTCACCCACCACCTCGCATCTGGCACCTGGCGGCGAACTCTTGTCGGCAAACCGTGTGTGTGTGATTCAATTAAATAAAATTTATTTACACTTATTTATCCGATTATTTCCAGTCGATCTACGGTACAGCGATGCGGCAGCGGCAGCAGCCAGCGGTGTGCTATCGACACGCGTGACCATTTTTATCTGTTTGAATGAATTCACTTAATAAAGTGAGAGATAGCGAAAAAGAAAAAAAAACAAAGTTCGCGAGAAAAAGCGCGGAGGATGAGAAGGACCAGTCAGTGCGAAAACCGCCCAACCCATCCTCCAAGGGGAAACCAAAACCGAAACCGCGCGCGTTTGCAATCCTCAACAACGCGACCGGCGGTGTGGTGTCGCTTGCATCCGCGGGGGAGTTGGTTCAACATGTGCCGTCGACGGCAAAACATGATCATCGAATTTTAAAATTACATGATTTTAAAACATTTTCAGGTACCAAAAAAATCCTAATTGTTATGGATTTCATTCAATCATGGTCAAATTTGCACAACTTGGACTATTTACTGCACATAAACTAGCGTTTTGCAATGATGAACATTATTGGCTGTGGGCGAGCGATTGCATAATCAATTCTGTCCCTTTCCCACCTTGTTCTACATTTTGACGTGGCAGCAGCCAGTTACATAAACTAGATCCAGTGCATTGAAGACGGACGAATGCGTTCAGTACGAAGAACAGCGAAGAACATTTTCAAATCAATTTTACCCCACTATCCCCCTACAGCGAACGGATGACCAGTGCAACCATCCGGTGAGAGGATGCAGCGCGCAACTGTGCATGGTTAATGGGAACCGCAAATATAATAGCAATAATAATGAAGATAACTTGTGTCTGAACCACGAATGGAGCAGCGAGAGAGAGAGAGAAAAAGAAGAACGCAACAACACTATAAACCCAAGTGCAAAAAAGGCAATTCCGCCGGACAACTACACTGTTATTGGCCGAGCCACATCCGTTTCACCAGTGGCACATGGGTGCCATATTGGTCATTCCGGAACTGGAACTTGCGGTGTATGGGTACCAACATGTAGATGACGGCAAGGGATGCAGGACACGCTGAATGGAGTACGAGGGTCTACACCAATATCTGTGTTGTTGGGTGATATAATTCCGTGTTCAAGTTTGGCCAGAGCAGGCTGGAGCGAGTATCAATAACCTACTATAAATCTTGTTAACAGATTGAGTGAGTCAGAAGAGTTAGTGTTAGTAGGGACCTACTAGTCTATCAGTCATTCCATAAAAAACACTCCGATTGTCGTGAAACTTGATGGGTTTGCAGTACATCGAATACAACAAATGTTCATTTCGTCATTAGGGTGAATAATTTTATGGTAAAGTGGTCCAAAAACTCAAGAATTTTCAAAACTTTAACTTTTTCAAAAATTAAACCGGAAGCTAATTAATTCTAGTTTTCAGGAAAAATACGTTGAAGGGGAAAAATACGTTTTCACGTTTTTCGGAAAGATTTCGGCTTGCAGTCTAACAAATTGCGTTGATTAATTACATATCATCGCCGACGTTTCGGTCCGGCTATTGGACCATCTTCAGGGCTTGATATACAAATCAACAGGTCACACAATTTCGTATAATTTGTAAACCGTATAAATTATACGAAATTGTGTGACCTGTTGATTTGTATATCAAGCCCTGAAGATGGTCCAAAAGCCGGACCGAAACGTCGGCGATGACATGTAATTAATCAACGCAATTTGTTAGACTGCAAGCCGAAATTTTTCCGAAAAAACAACCATTATCCAGTCGAAACTTGTAATATGTTTTCACGTTACTATGGTCTCGGGACCAGAAGGGTACCCTGGTTTTTTTATTTTTATAAGCCAACTCAGGACATTTGGCGTAGATGGCGAGACCATTCAGAAAAATCAAAAATGTATGTTTGTTTGGTTTTTGAGATATTACATATGATATTATGATCTCGTGTGCGAGTGTTTTATCAATTTTCTTCCTGAAACCTCTTGAAAACCCCCTGAAACTCTCCCAGAATTGACCCGAAACTTCTTAAGACGCCTATAAAACCCTCGTTAAGACCACTGGTAACTTCCCTTATGTTCCGCTGTAGTTGTGTAGGCCATGAAACCTCTTGAAACCCCTGGAAGCACCCTGAAGCCCAATGCAACCTCAGATTGATGCGAAGTTTACTTAACTCCCCCAGATACCCGCAGAAACGTCTCGAGACCTTTCTTAAACCCTATTGAATCGCCAGGAGCTCCCTCATAACTGTCTTAAGCCCCATAGAACTCACTGAAACTCAATGAAACTCAATGAAACCTATCTGAATCCCACCTGAAACCCCTTCGAAACCTCCGTATGCTTCTCTAAAGCTCTCTTCTTACTGCTCACATTGGGGACAACTTACTGACATAATTCTGGTACACTGCCGTTCTACGCTTAATTGTCCCATGTCATATGGGATTCTCACATTGCATGGGACAATTGGGCGTAGAGTGGCACTACAGTTCTGGTCAAATATGACCTCAAAGGAGGGTTAAGCTCCATTAACGCCTCGAACCTCCTGAATCGATTTGAAATCCCTTTGAAACTCCTTCAAAGCTCCGTAAACTTTTAAGCCTTCTCTTACAACTTCCAGAAATTCCGTGAAATCCTCCGAAACGCTTTGAAATTCCTTAGCAACTTCCCTTAAACCTCCGAGAACTCCCTGAGGCCCCGGTATCATCCTTTAAAGCCCCTTGGAATCTCCTGAAATCCTCTGCGATTTTCAGCATCTTTTTTTGAAATTCTTGGGACTTCTGAAGTAATCTGAATGTCTTACTGAAACACATTTAAACCCATATGAAACCCCCTGACACTCCCATGAATTATTTGTGAACATTCGGGAACCCCCTTGAAATCCACTGAAGTGCCTTGGTACCCCTCGGAAATCTTTTATTTTGAATGTCCCTGAATTCACCAGAAACCCCCTGATATCCCTCGACGCCCACGGAAACGCCATCGAAACGCTCTTCTACAGATCAGTTAGGAATGTGGGCTACCTAGGTAATCCTCAAGGCCATGTTGGGAACAGCTCGCTGACATAGAGCACGGTTTGGATTAGACATTGCCCTAATGCTGAAGGAGGGTCAAAATTGCTCTGCACTCTTCGTCGAACCGTTCGTTCCGTTGACCCCGTTTTTACTGCCAAGAAATGAGTGACCGCACAGCAAAAAGATTCTTGTGATATCACATCATTTTCGCTGCACATCAGCCGCGTCGTAAAAGTGGTGTTCAAATGAATTATATATAAATAAAAATAAAATATTGGCATGGATTCGTACACGGATCTGTTGATTGTGAGGTATCCTGGGTAGACGGGAATATCTTATGTCGAATTCGTTTATTCCCGACGGTGCACTGCACCGGTGTAGCAATTGACACCAGAAAAACGAACGGTTTCGGTGCAATTTGTTGACAGCTTATGATGGTATTAGTAAGAGCGGGTGAGAGCGTCAATGAAAATAATGAAAAATTTCGAAAATAAACATAATCAATGTTTTCATGATTCAGTGATGAACAAAATTATTTCAATTTATTTATATTTTACTTTCTATATCCAATTAAACAATATTAAATTTTTTTAGTAATCCACTTGTACATGATAAACTTATAATGATCAATTGTCTGTGGATCAATGATACTTGAAAATTATTATCCAATGTTTGAATACTCTTTTGCAATTAAAAGCAACTTTACAGAATTTAAACATTTTCGTTGGCCAATTAAAAATTGCTAACATACAATTTTAAACGTACACAAATTTAACACTAACAGTGAATATATAACGAAGCCACACTTCGAATTTTCAAGAGCACAAATCTATAGAACCGAGGATTGGTTTGCGCTGAAAAGTTAATCGATTGGTCATCACCAGCGGGTTACCAAACTTTTCAGCGCAATCCGTCTTTTGGTTCCTCAGATTTGTGCTCTTGAAAATTGGAGGTGTGGCTTCGTTATATATTCATTCACCTTAGGCAGTTCAATAGAAAACGGTTAGCTACAACGTGAAAAGAAAAAAAAATGCTTTTTAAAACATAACGTTATTGAAACGCAACTCATTTTAAAAACTCTTTAACCATCCTTTTGTGTCATTTGTTTGACTTTCAATGTATTTGAAAAAATCAGTATTTGCTGTAATTGAAAAAAAAATAGAATTTTCGGTTTTCGAAATTTTCTGTAGCTACAAAATGTTACTTCAGTAATATTTTAGTCCAATTTAAATTAAAAGATTTTTATTCTGTTCTGGGCTTATCAAAATTTTATTGAGTCAAAATTTTTCATAAATAATAGATCACCCTGGGACAGAAAATTCTAATGGTAAAAATATTTCATATTTCTCATTAAAATCAAGGGGAATGACATATCTTTTTTTAACCGGAAAATCCGCGTTTATTTGTTCCTAACCGTCGTTAACTGTTAACTGAGCAGCAGTTAGACGCGGTTAACGACGGTTGTCAACGGATAAATACGGATTTTTCCGGTTAGCAAAGAAAATGTGATTTCTCCTGAAAAAAACATCCTCATATTTGCGATAACAAAAAAAGTGATGGGAAAAATATACGTTGTAGCAACTCTTTGAAATTTCATTTCACCGATAAATTTTGAAGATTCCTCAGAAGTTGAAAGCCGATCAAGTTTAAATATTTTTTAAATGCACAGATTTGCTGTTTGGAATCAAAACATCTCAAATAAACAAATAATTATTATAATCCAAGAAAATTACACTAGTTTACAGCATTTTTGAACTCGGTAAGCTGATGATCATTTTTGGTGTAGAATCATGCCCTGAGTTCGAAAACGCGAAAGAAAAAAATTACAGTAGAGCGGAAAATTTTTCGACTTTCCATACAAGGTTGATGATTTCAAATCGATTTTTGTTCTATTTTTAAGTAAAGTCGCTCACTTCAAAAATCTCATTCTCCGTAATCAATGCTCCGATTGAGCTGAAATTTTTACTGTAACTTGCCTACATATAATATGTCAAATAAACGTCGAGAAAGAATTTTTAAGTTGTTTTTTTCTTATTGAAAAAAAATACATTTCTTCAAAAAAATTTGGAAATTTTGCTAAAATTTAAGGAGATCGTCCCTAAAACTCGCCAATATCTTGAATTTCATCAATCTGACGGAAAACCTGTATTCAGATGATCGAATGGTATTGTACTCAGCTTTTTATTTACGGAAAAAGATTTAAAATTGGTTGAACAAAACGCAATATATTTGAATTTTAATAAATTACATATTTTGAAAAGTTGCAAAGCTCGATATTGAGCTAAAACTCAAAAACTGTTCTACTTAAAATTTTTTGAAGGTCGATTTCGAAATCAGCACTAAATTGTGCTTCAAAAATTTTGGTCGTTGACAGAAGTTCACGACTTTCGTTTTATTTTGTAAACTTGTGTTATTTACCTAATGCCGAAAAGAAAATCATCATTCCTACCAAAACAAAACCACGATACAAGTTCCGCGATATGCATGTATTGGTAAAACTAGCTTTGTACCTGCTACACCGAGCTCAATCTGGGTGTAGCATTTTCTTGCACCGGTGCCAATCGAGTGTCAAAACAGAACAGTACCTGCGAATAAACGAACGGTTTCGGTGCAAGTTTGCTACACCCGGTGGCAAAGCGGTGCAGGCGGTGCAAATAAACGAATTCGACATTAATCATATCTCAAATCGAACACTTTTTGCTGTCATAGCTCGATGTGATTTTGATGAGTTATTCAAAATTTTAATGAATATTGCATGAATAGCTCAAAGCGATATGATATCAGTTTTTGTTCTTGTCGAAATAGCTGAAAATTTCTACATAAGAACAAGTTCAGCTCCTCTGCACGAAATGGAACACTTACACCCGTAGAGATGGCTCAATGTTAGTGAAATGCCTTGTGCCCCTTTCTGAGCTGTGGAAACGAATAACCACATGCTCTTATTCCCATGTTATTTACAACAGCGAGCCACAGTTGAGTAGTAAGCATCGCCGCCTGTGAATCCTAAGGTCATAGATTCAATGCTGGATGCTGCCATTTTTTTAAATTTTTTTTTCTAGAAAAAAAGTGACAAATCTTGTCTGTTATTGTTTTGATCTTGTAATATCTTAACGAGCTATTATTGAGTAGTTCACCATATTAGATTTTGCTATTATTTCTGTTCTTTTACCTCTTATATCAATCAAACCAATATCAGGTTTTGCTCTTCAGTAATTCAATCAATCATAACTGAATATGCTATTTATCAGATTTTTCCACCTACTCGGGATATCCCTTACTAACCTTACCTTACCGATCAGGCTAAGGCCGGGGTGGCCTCTGCTATACATAGTAGCCGCCTCCATTCCACTCGGTCCATGGCTGTTTGTCTCCAGTTCCGCGTAGGGTTCGCAGATCGTCCTCCGCTTGGTCGACCCACCTAGCTCGCTGCGCTCCACGTCTTCTTGTACCGGTCGGATGACTCTCGAGAACCATTTAAGTCGGGTTGCTATCCGACATCCTGATGACGTGACCCGCCCACCGTAGCATCCCGACTTTCGCAATGTGGACGATGGTTGATTCTCTCAGCAGCTGATGCAGCTCGTGGTTAATTCGCCTTCTCCAAGTTCCGTCTTCCATCTGCACTCCGCCGTAGATGGTACGCAACACCTTCCGTTCGAAAACTCCAAGGGCGCGTTGGTCCTCTGCACGTAGGGTCCATTTTTCGTGCCCATAGAGGACTACCGGTCTAGTCAGCGTTTTGTAGATAGTTAATGTCGTGACCGGAGGAAATCTCGATCCAGCCCGTAGTGAGGGAACTCTCAAAAACCTCACTACGAGCCGACTATTCCCGCCGGTGATTTCAAGCGACGCTCCGACGAAGAGAGCGGCACCACCCGCATGCTCATCGTCGGAGCGGACTGATGCTTTTCGGCGTTCCACTGCTGGAGTGCTGCCGCTGCTCTCCGCTGCTGCGTCCATTCGTCGTCACTATCGTCAATCAATTGACTGGCACCGTGATGTGCGCATCTTCGAGTAGCATTGGGCGATTTCGTTACCAAGTATTAGGGATGTCTATTTTAATGTCAACAATATTTTATGTTCTTGTGTACCAATATCTAATCCTACAGTTAACTTCGTGTTACGGCGAACTTTATTCGATCGTAGAGTTCTGCGGAGTTCAAAGTAAGCACGATTTCCTGCCACAATGCGTCTCTGATTTTCTCTGCTGGTGTCGTTGTCGGCGTTCACCAGTGAGCCCAAGTACACGAATTCTTCAACTGCTTCGATTTCATCACCGTCGATATAAATTCGGGGTGGCGGGCGCGCTGATTCCTCCCTGGAGCCCTTTGCCGTCATGCACTTTGCCTTCGACACATTAATAACTAATCCGATTCGTCTGGCTTCACTTTCTAGTCGGATGTACGTTTCCGCCATCGTCTCAAATTCACGAGCAATAATATCAATATCATCAGCGAAACCAAGCAGCTGAAAGGACTTCGTGAAAATCGTTCCACTCGTGTTATCCCCGCTCTCCTAATTACACCCTCTAAAGCAATGTTGAACAGCAAGCACGAAAGACCATCACCTTGCCGTAACCCTCTGCGAGATTCGAAGGGACTCGATAGTGCCCCTGATACTCGAACTACGATCACTCGATCCATCGTCGCCTTGATCAACCGTGTCAGTTTATCCGGGAATCCGTATTCGTGCATAATCTGCCATACCCAACAAACATTATTGCTGTACAATGGATGAATAAACCACTCTTAAGCTTGATTTTGAACATTTCAGCTGAATAAGCTGTTATTCAGCTGTCATTGTTACTTGGGTAGCTGTTCTCGATCGATTGTATCATACGCCGATTTGAAATCGATGAACAACTGATGTGTGGGCACGTTGTATTCGCGGCATTTCTGCAACACCTGGCGGATGGCGAACATCTGGTCCGTTGTAGCGCGTTCACCCATAAATCCAGCCTGATGTTGCCCCACGAACTCTCTTGCAATCGGTGATAGACGGCGGCATAAAATTTGAGAGAGTATCTTGTAGGCAGCGCTCAGTAGTGAGATCGCGCGGTAGTTCCCGCAATCCAACTTGTCGCCCTTTTTGTAGATGGGACACACGATACCTTCCATCCATTCCTCCGGTAATACTTCCTCCTCCCAAATCTTGGTAATGACCCAGTGTAGTGCTCTCACCAGTGCTTCTCCACCGTATTTATGTATCTACAAAACGCCAATTAGACCGGTAGTCCTCTTTGGGCACGAAACATGGACCCTACGTGTAGAGGACCAACGCGCCCTTGGAGTTTTCGAACGGAAGGTGTTGCGTACCATCTACGGCGGAGTGCAGATGGAAGACGGGACTTGGAGAAGGCGAATGAACCACGAGCTGCATCAACTGCTGAGAGAATCAACCATCGTCCACACCGAGAAAATCGGGAGGCTACGGTGTACGAGTCGCGTCATCAGGATGTCGGATAGCAACCCGACTAAAATGGTTCTCGAGAGTCATCCGATCGGTACAAGAAGACGTGGAGCGCAGTGAGCTTGGTGGGTCGACCAAGTGGAGGAAGATCTGCGAACCCTACGCAGAGTGCAAAACTGGAGACAAACAGCCATGGACCGAGTGAAATGGAGACGGCTACTATGTACAGCAGAGGCCACCCAGGTCTTGGCCTGATCGGTAAGGTAAGGTCAATGCTTAGACCGTGGAATGGGTAAGCCGTTTTTCGAACCGGCGGGGTCAGATCCTTCTAGAGGCACTGGCTGTGCTAGATGTCGACCTGGCTTATGTAGGTACCAAGAACACCTTTTGTTGTAACGTAGCGGAGTCGAATATTGACGATGTTACTTTTTGTAGTCCTGGCCTAACAAGTAGTTCGAACTGGAGGGTAGACGATGGCTACACTCACAGGATCACTTAGCAGTTTGCAACAGTACCGATTACAACAACAACAGAAAGCGGCTAGAGGAAGAGGCGACTAGGCCAAGGCCAAGTTCTCGGAGGTGGAAGACATACACTTCAGCGACGACGTATTTAGGCGCTCCGTCGTGAGCAAAACCTACTCGCTTTGAGCTGGGACGAGCTGGTAGTGGTGCTTTCGCGTGCGTGCGTTGCGACAATGCCAAGGCAAGTCCACCCAAGCAGCACACAAGTCACAAAGGAGTGTCGACAGCGCAGTTTTTTGGTTGAACAGGAGTCATTTTCAAGTAATTCTGCCCTTGAGTTAAAATTACATGAATGTTACTCCTGTACAACAAAAAACCTGCGCTGTCAACACTCCTTTGTGACTTGTGTGCTGCTTGGGCACCATAGAAATGGGAGAGCACAGGCTTACTGGGGGACTCAAGCGATTGCGTGGCACATGGCATACAGCGAGCACACTTCATTCCGTGCTTCATTGGCGAAACGAACGGCAGGAGAGCTGCAAGTCGCACTGAAGTCTGTTCACTGAGATGAGGGCAAGCAAAAAGGCCTGCTTTCTGGGTCTCCGTCAGAGTGCCAATGAGAATCCGTGGATAGATGCCTTCAGGGCCGTGATGGCCAAGACAAGAGGTATAATGCCGGGGCCTGTGGCGTAGTGGCTACATGTTTGCTTCATAAGCAGATAGTCATGGGTTCGATCCCAGCCCCGGCACTTTCGTCAGTTGCTCTTTCCCCCTGAGAGCAACTGTTACTGACACTCTACTGAGCCCATGGCTCAAATGAACCCGGATACTTGGACATCGGTGAACGGCAAGCCATAATGGACCCTCAATCGGACTGGAAACAGGAACAACCAACAGCCACACATCAACATACTCGTGCTCATCATTCTACCATGATAGGGTGAACCATTATGTTGGGTTACCGTACCCTCCCAACATTGAATAGGGATTGAATGGAACACTGCCGCGAATGGGGTTGGAGATCCAGGTAGTTTGAGTATCCATCCGTTTTGGGCTCAAAATTCTTCTCCGTTTTGCATCACGTCATTACACAACACGTAGTCCAACAGTAAAGAAGTATATTTGTCCATATTACTACACATTTATTCTTAGTCAATTTTCTGCCCCTTTCTAGATAGTCAAGGAGGTACCCTAGTCCTTGCCTTCTTTTCGTAGGACAGCTGATAGGGGGTATCGGTTATCTATGAGGAACTTGCGGGGATTGCCAAATCCCGCAGCGTAAGTCCCAGGAATTCCGAATCTGACCTTTAACGTAGCTATTGCAGGTACTCCCGGGATGTTCAGGTCTGCTATGCAGAATGCCTTGACGAATAAGTTTTCCCAGAGGATTGGAAGCGGCAGAGCCTGGGTCTATTGTCAAAGGAGGGAAACCACCCGTGGACCCATCGGCATATTAGACCAGAATACTTAATCGACACGGCGAGAAATGTGCTCGAGAAGATCATCCTCAACAGATTGTTGCGGTACACCGATGGTGCGAATGGTATCTCGAGTAGCCAGTTCGGATTGCGGAAGGAGAGGCCGACCGTAGACGCTATCGTGTCGGTTACTAAGACCGCCGAGAAAGCGCTACAGCGTAAGAGCATGGAGACTCGTTACTGTGCAGTAGTGACTCTGGATGTAAGATCCTAGGATGTAAGGAACGCGTTCAATAGGGTCAATTGGGTGGCTATTTCCGTTGATCTCCTGCGTCTGAGGAGGATACCCTAGTACCTATGGATTTTTTTCCAGAATCGAGTACTAATTAACGACTCTACGCTGGAGGTCTACGGTGAATCGATCGAAGAAGTGAAATTGACTGCAGCCCACTCGATCGCAGTTGTGGAGAAGCGGATGAGTTCCAGGAAACTGGAACTGACTCACCACAAGGCAGAGGTGGTTAGTTGTTATACATCGAAAGTCGGCGGTTGTACTTCGAAGCGCTCCGTGAATCACTGAGAGGTGATGATCGATGGAAGCATACCTTGTTTCGTTGATTATGTCTGCAAGAGAGCCTCCATAGCTATTGATGATGTTCAATAGCTCTGTGGTGTATGTCATTAAGCGCAAGTTTTTGGCTAGTATCACCGCGTTCATTATTAGATATAGCGGCCCGGCTTGGGGCACAGCGCTACGCACCGGCACTCGGCAGCTACAGTCGTAAGTTGAAAGTACTTTATGGGCTAATACGTCTAAGGGTGGCAGGTGCATACCGTACAATGTCACACGATGCGGTTCATGTCATCATCGTATGATGCCTGTTGGCAACCATATCGGGGAGGACATCTTCTTCTTCTTCTTCTTTATGGCTATACGTCCGCACTGGGACTTGGCCTGCCTCGCTTCAACTTAGTGTTCTTTGAGCACTTCCACAGTTATTAATTGAAGGGCTTTCTTTGCCTGCCATTGCATGAATTTGTATATTGTGAGGCAAGTACAATGATACTCTATGCCCAGGGAGTCGAGAAATTTTCCCGACCGGAACGGGAATCGAACCCGCCGTCTCCGGATTGGCGATCCATAGCCTTAACCACTAGGCTAACTGGAGACCCCGGGGAGGACATAGAGTGCTTCAAAATGTGAGTCAAGGGCATACATCAGACTGCCAGGTTGGTCTCTATGGTTAAATGGTAGCGTCCCGTGGTACAGTACCACCAAAGGAAAGTGTGCCCATAGATTCCGAAAGAAGGTATTTTAGTCAAAAGGCGCCATGAAAATGTATCATTCCACCTGGTTGTCTGTAATGCTGTTTCATTGGCTATCGCCCGAATCATCACGGAGCTACAGAGGAGGTGGCGCGTGGGCTCGAGGAATCGCTGGTCAAGGTGCTAATCAAATAGTGTGTCAAGGGCTCGGAGTAGGCTACGTAGGTCATACCGGTCATATAAGGCACAATGAAAACTTTAAACATTACGATAAATGCGACTTAGACCATGTATGTATGTCAGATATTTGTCTATAACGCTCAATGCTACTTGCCTACATCCGTATTCTATGTAGCTTTTTTGTGATTTAAAAGTCCATGGAAAGAATTCAGTGCCGCAGAACGAAGAACTACCACCACTATTTGGTAATCCATTCAAACAAACATGTATAAAAAATGGCATTAAACTGTGTCTCTAGCACTAGCATCCCTCGTATCATCGTCGGACCATTCGAATCACCACGCGATGCCCATAAATGTGTATAATTTTGCGAAATCGCCATTAGCGTGGAAGGGAAGCTCTATGGCTGCAGCCGGTCTCGCACCACATGCAACCTCTCCAAGTCCTACGCCACAAGGCCTCCAGAACACCCCGGGCCCCGACTCGCATTCCACATCGGTAATGGGTGCGCATCTGGTCAACCAACAGGTTCTACCGTGCCCGTCGCGTCGTCGAGCACGTACAAATCACGGCTAGGAGACGGCGCGCGGACATTTGTGCTAAGAGCACGCTTTGAAATTCACACTAATGGAGAGATTTATCGCTCTCTAGGATGAGGACCACTGACCGACCGACCGGCCGGCGCGGGCTCTATCTCGTCGCGTCCTTCGCGATGGCGGATGGTACGCTGAAGTCCATCACCAGAATCACACTCCCTTCCCCACCCCGCCTGGCGTGCGACGACTGTAACTACATTTTCGCACACACAAACCGAGGTGAGCAGTACAAACTGGGGTCGACCATTACTTTCCCATCAACAACGCGGCGACGACGCCGACGGACGGTTGCAGAGTTGGTACCGATTTAGATATTGAAGAAGTTGCAACTCTTAATCGAATGGGAACGTACTTTACCCGGGATGGATGTGAATGGTGATGGGTTAGCCTAGCAGCACCATCATCGGGTAGCTGCAAAAAGTGCACCGAATGCCGGTAGCTAGCCGTAACTTCTAACTAATGACTGCTATTATCTAACGAAGCTTTTAGTGACACCATACAAATGGCCTGGCCATTAGAGGCAAGGTGAGAGAAAATTTGCGAGAAGTGCCCACCGGTCACGGCAATTTGGTGCAATCAGAATCAATCAGAACGGCGATGATTGCATATATGATGTTGGGCAAGACACGAGAGAATCAACGATTATCTGAGGAGTGGAATAAAAAAAATCTCCTTGGATAATCTAATCAAATTATTTTCCATGTCTAAGGTCTAAGGTCTCCAGAGGAACGTTTCCCATGAAAATCTGAAAAGGACACAGTAAAAACGCATAAAGCGTAAAGTAAGCCTATAGCTACTTACCACAACGAATTCAACACAACAGAACATCCTAAAGATTCAGGTTTCTTAGGTCAGTTTTAATTAATCAAGTGTTTACCGAGTACTCGGAAACGCAGTTGCGTAAAAACTGGGTAGTTACATATCAAATGGTTCAAAGTTCCACAGTTGGATTCTCTGCTAAGATATAAAAATGAAGCAACCTGTTGAGGCTTGTGATGGACAAAATCATAAGTAGGAAAACCACATTGAGTTTTGTCAATTGCGTTTCTGCTACGAGATTCCTTAAAAGTGGCGACTAGACTCCCGCATGGGGGCATCCACAAACATTCAGTTTCCTAATCGCTGCTTGACGTAATTCCGAGAAGAAATGTCGGTTTTTGAGCATTTGGCAAATCCAATTGGTGTAATCATAACAGATAAACAGGAAAATCCGTGTGGCTTCCAATATGGAAAAGTACATGTTGGATACATTTATCCTGGAAATCCATGAAAGCACCCAAACAAAATTACTTTTGAGTGAATGCTTTCTTGATATCGTAAGCAACCCTGTGTAAACGAATCACAGTGGATTTTCCATTTTAGTAAGCATGTTGGTTTCCATGGAGAGGTATGTTTGCTAGAAAAACATCACGGATGTGATGCTCGACAAAGCGTTCTAATCATTTCAGAAGAAAGAGGTCAAACTGATAGGTCTGATCATCATAGGATGGATTATCCACTCCCGGAATAAACTTGACAGTATAATCCCACCAAGATTTGGGAATAGCAAGGCTGCAAACAGGCAGTTTTATCAAAACAAGTATTCACATTTTGGAGCAAAGCGATTTAGTACACATTCAATTGATGTCTATCAAGTTCATACAAAGATGTAATATTCATTCACGCTTCCGGAGAAGTGAGTATCTAATAAGGATGATATCCAGGAAATCATCATCAGAGGAAGTTAATTGCCGCTCGAGGCATGACACGCGAGATTGCCATTTCATTTTTATTGAAAGTAGGAAACGCATAATGCGAAACCATATAGTTGTTAATCAAAGCCAAGAAACCTATACAGAAATCCTCCCTACGAAAGTAAGGTTCTTTGACGAAAGCTGTTCTTTTATGCTGAAGATTGATATGAGCTGCCATAACCATAGCCACTATCCAAACTAGGGATTAATAAACTCTTACAATCACAACACAAGAAAATAACAGCAGCGACAAAAAATTAATTCGGTATCGATTGAAGAGCGCCAGAGGCGAAGGTACACAGAGAACATTGTGTAAAACGCATAATGCGAATGAAGACATCACTGAATAAACTCATAGAAGAATCTTTGAAGGAGTTCCTGAAGAAATACAGGGATATCTTCTTGGGAAAACATCTCAAGATATATTCCTGAAAGAATAGAAGGACGAATTTTTGAAGGATTTCCTTCGCAGGAGCTGCAGGAGTTATTCTTAAAGGAATACGTGGATGGATCCCTTAACGAATCCGTCAATGAACTTCTGAAGGATTTCTTGAAGAAAATTGTGAAAGAATTTCTGTATGACTTCTTGAAAAAATTCCAGGCTCCGGTATGCATTCTCTTAAATTAGCTTAAAGAATACTAATCGCTGAAGATATTACTCCAAGAATCCTTGAAGTAAGTTGAAAAAGACTTCAGGTTTTCCTGGAGATATCCTGGAGAAACTCTTTGGTGATGGTGGAAGGACTTTCGAAATTCCTGAACGAATCCCTGAATAAATTTTTGAAGAGATCCCGGGAGGAATTTCTGAAAGAATCACTAGAGGAATTCCTAGAACAATCCCTGAAAGAACTCTCGGAAAAATCCCTGGAGGAGTTCTTGGAAAAGTCCCTGGAGAAGTTCCATGAGAGACACATGGAGGAATCCTTGAACGAATTCCTGGAGGAATGCCTTGAGGAATTTCTGGAGAAATCATTGGAGGAAATCCTGGAACAATTCCGGGAGGTGTTCCAGAAGAATGCCTGAAAGAATGCCTAGAGGAATCGCTTGAGAAATATCTGGATGAATCTCTGGAGCAATTCCTGATGGAATCCATGCAGACATTTTTGGAGGAGCTACAGGAGGAAATTTTGGAGGAACTTCTGGTGAAATTCCCTGAAGAATCTCTGGAGGAATCCTAGGAGGTATCCTAAGTGGCTTTTCTGAAGAAATCCCAGAAGGAAGTGCTGAAGAAAACGCAGAAGGGATTCTTGAAAAAATCCTGAAGGAACTCTAAAAAGAGTTCGTGGGAAACTCCTAGAAGAATTCCTGTAGCAGTTCCTGAAGGAATCCCTGAAGAAATTCTAGAAGAAACCCCAGGATGAATCCCGGAAGCAATCTCAAGGGAATTCCTTAACAATTTATATAGGACTTCTTTGATGAGTTCCTGAAAGAATTCCTTGATGATTTCCTCCAGGAATTCCTGAAAGAATTCCAGGAAGTTCAGCAAGAATCCCAAGGAGATTTCCTGGAAGAATTCCTGGAGGAAAATTTTCTAATAGTCCTTGGAGTATCTATACAAATTCCTGAAAGAATTTCTGTAGGATTCCCTGAGAAAAAATCTGATGCAATAATTTCTGGACGAAATATTGAAAGAATCCTTGGATGGACTAATAAAGGTTTTTTTTGTTCAAAATTATTAGAAATTACTGGATTATTTTTTGAACAACCTCTGGTAAAAATTTCTTAAAGAATTCCTGGAAGAAATTCAAAAAGAAGAAATTCCTAAAGAAGTCCCTTGAGCAATGGGGCACGTTCGGTGTAGTACTAGATTTGTAGTAATGAGCTGAATTTTAGTATGGTTTCTGCAATGAAATGGTGCAAAAAGCGTGGAAATTATGAACTCTTACCTAATTTGATGCTGTTTGAGCAAAACTTTGGATAACTATGTTGTTTATGTTGCAAGAAATGGAGGAAACGACAACACTGTTGCACAAAGTTTTGCTCAAACAGCATCAAATTAGGCAAGGAATCATAATACCCACGCTTTTTGCACCATTTCATTGCAGAAACGAAGAATTGGCCTTCTCACCATACAAAAATTCAGCTCATTACTACAAATCTAGTACTTCACCGATTTGTCCTATTGGAGCAAGAATTTCAGAAGATGTCCCTGGAGGAATTCATAAAGAAATCCCAGATTATTTGCTCGTAGTATGACGCTTGTTTGAATTCAATACTATTGAAAATTATTTGAGCTAGAACTTTTGAGTAACTACACTCTGTATATGGTGCTAAAAAGTTCTTCTCTTTCCCTATCGGAACCGGTTCCGGCATATCCAGAAAATTTGGCATGTTGTTTTTGTATTCCATAAATAAAATTTAGCCATTCAACCAAGCTTGTTATTTGGTTAAACTCTATGATAAGATTGAAAGAAGCTTATAGAGAAATACTTGACGTTAATGCTTGTGATTTTCGGGAGAGAGAAAGTTTTATAATTATGGGTACAATCCTGAATTATTAGAATAGTTCATTTCTGTTGAGAATGTTTTGGGAATTTTGAATTATTGATAGGGTAGTGGAGGTATTTTGGACCGGGCAGGTATTTTGGCCCACCTAGAAAGTTTTATGATATTTATCACATAATCTCTACTAAATCTTGGTAAATTTTTATTAGAACACAAAAAGTATTCAACTATGTGATGACCTTTATTTTGGATGTCAATTAAATATGCTGTTCAGTATCAAAAATAGAGAAAATGTTTTCACTTCCAATGAAACGCACGGAAAAGCACCAAAAACAAAGCAGATGACAAATTTGTAGTCGGCTTCGAAGAGGTATTAAATTTTACAAATAAATATTTATTTCATGTAAATGTAGTTAGGGCCTTGTAAGAACTCAAAATAAACTGTTCTTAACCTCGGTGGAGCGATAATATTTACTAAAATGGTGATTTGAGGTATGGCCAAAATATGTTCAACATAATCAGATGTGGACATATTTTGGACCACCTGTCAGATCCATCTCTCCAGTTCCCTCTAAAGGGAGAGAATATTCATGCCAATGTAATGTACTCTAAAAACAGATAAATAGAATAAGTTGGGAGTCCCCAACTTGGGACCTCCCATGATCTGGGCTGTTATACGTTTATTTTACAATGAGATTGTTGTGGGTTTGATTTGTTCTAACAACTTTTCGCCAAGTTAAAAATTTCGATTCGATTTGTGTCCTGACAGCTTTTCGACAAGATGAAATTTTCAGGTGTTCAGTCATCCAGTTGTCCTTCTCGGCAATCAGTAGATGATTGAGACAATGTGTTATCTAATGTATGTTTAACAATTTACGTATCATTCAAATTACTTTATTTTTGATGGCCTTTCCACTCATTACAATATGTGTAGAACGCCTTTATATTTAGCAAAATCACTAGACTTTCTCACTTCCACGAAGCGTTACGAAATTTATGCATGGTGACTGACGTCATGTAAAAAAATACACATTTTGCGTAACATTTTTTATGAAACATCATACAACAATGCGTAAAAACTGGCAATTGCAGCAAAATTTTATCTTTGTTTACCGTTACGTAATTTTTAAGCGTTCCCTGCCACAAAAAATTAATAGAAAAGATGTAAACTTCACGTAGTTTTAACTATGTTGAAATTTTTGCTGAGGTAACTTTCATTTCATCAATCAATTGAAGTTTAATTTGGTGGGCCAAAATATGTGCACTTGGTGGTCCAAAATAAAATCAGGTGGTCCAAAATAGAAGCCCGAGATCCTTCAGGAGTTTTGATATTTCTTGTATTTACTACAACAATTTTGAGTTCTGTTTTGCTTTTTCCGACAGAAAACATGTTGATCTACGTAATGCCTACTAAAGTTATCCATATTTTGAAGTGAGAACTTTCTTTTTTCGCTGAATTGTTCATCCACTTCCTAAAGGGGTCCAAAATACCTCCCTTACCCTAATTTTAAGTTGGCTAAATTATAGTGGCCAGGGAGGAGGTGCATTGCCTCCTCTGCCCTCTTCAGGCGATGCCCATGAGATTTTTCAAAAAAATCAAGCTCTATTTTTCTATTCCCCGTTACGGGTTTAATAAGCGTTTGTGCCAATAAAAAAAACTCTTAAAAAATGGTTATTCTGAAATCTATAACAAGTTTGAGCATTTTAAAATATAATTGCATTACAAATTTCCCATGTTTGTTGCTTTCTCGGTCGATTTTCACAATTATTTTTCCGTCGAACAAGTCGGAGCCGTGCACGAAAGGGAATCGTAAAAGAATAATCCGCGGATCCGTTGCTTTATTCTTGTGCCACATTATGACATACACACAGCAGTTCATTTTTATTTATAGAGAACATTTTAGTGATTGTTAGAGCAGTCAAATCCGTGCAAGAATTATGACAGTAACATGCTTGTCAAATGTAACTGTTTTGTCAAATAACTAAAAGTGATTATATCGTGTGTTATTGTGTTTGAGAGGCTCCCGCGGAACCTGTTTCAGGTATTGCGGAGCGGCCATATCAGTTGATACATACTCTAGTCATTTATTTCTGCCCCATTCTCTTGAAATCATGAAGTTTGCAAATCAGAAATGTCCCCGATGTCACTCCCGTGGAATCTATGCTAGATGTTCCGGGGTGACCATATTAGTTGATACAGACTTCAGCGTATCGTTTCTGACTTAGTCATTCGAAATCATGAAGTTTGATATGTCGCACGACATGTTTTGAATGAAAACCAGAAGTGTCCCCAATGAGACCCCCGCGGAACCTGTCACGGTGATCCGGATGGGTTAACTTATTCAAATCTGATTATCGCAGCTGTGTTTTATTGTTCGCAATGAAAATTCAGCTGAAAATCGATTGTTCAAACACCATAATCATTTTTAGCCATTTCGGCACCCTCCCTGACCCCACTACAATCCGGAATATCTCCGAAATGGTTCCGGATATTGCATGTACACTTGGGTGTAATGAACTTGCACCATTTTATGATCGATTGAAGGCGACTTGAAAAAAATTGGATGAAAATTGACGAAATGCGGACATTATGAAAATGAGATGTTGGGGGTCGGGTACGTGAAGGTTAAAATAGCTGAACTGTTTGAAAATAAACATACACTTTTGAAAGGTTTTCCAAACTATCTCTCAAGAAGCTTACCTAAACTTACACAATCCTCCCAGGAATTTGGCAATAGAAACAAAAAAAAAACCAGATTAATCCACCTAGTGGTGATAGTGCCTTTCTCGTCGAATATGTACTCATGAACTTTTTGTCGACGTTAGACAAAATGTTCCTGAATCCTGAAAGCACTTCATATAGAAAAGCAACAATTTTAACAGAGCCATCATCGATTTTTGAAACTTAGGCTGTCACAAATTTCGATTTTCTCTTATGTCACCACCCCCCTCGGAAATTTTTGGTCGAAATTCGACATTTTGAGGGGGACACAAATATAGTTATTTATGCAACAAGTTGTAAAATGATGATTTTTTCAGCACGAGTTGTACGTTTATCCAACGAGGCTTGCCGAGTTGGATAAATACGACGAGTGCTGAAAAAATCGAGTTTTGCAACGCGTTGCATACAAAGTTTTTTGTAATTGCAAAAATACCCGTATAGTATAATCTCTCTAGCCACACAAACGTGTATCAGCAGCAGCCACGTGCGAGCCTTTATGCGCGACGGGACGTAGTGCATAGTATTTTCTTTGATCAGGTAGGCTACGGTAGGCTACCCGAGCAGGAATGAATAACTGACACATAACTGGAGCATACCAAAGTAAGGTATCATACCAAAACCAGGTATTGGCCGGTTGTCCAGGTATTGAAAATAACTTATTTTGGTATTTTGTAGGTATTGATAGAATACCTCAACGAGTTATTATTTTGGTTTTGAGGACTGATTGAGGTATTATTCAATTATGGAAAAATCACTATTTGTATGGAAAAATCACCGATTATTATTTAGGTATTGCCATACCTGAAGTCATTATTCACGTGTTATGCACAGGAAGCACATCAGTTATTATTTTAGGTATTTTACCTCTTATGCAGGGCTACTTAATACCTCATTCAGGTTGTAGGTATTCGGTTTTCCATACCTGAGTTTGGTATTCTTCAGCTATTTTCTCCTGCTCGGGTAACTATCGCAAGTTTTCAAGTTAGGTTCAAAAGTAGGCTAGTTTTCAAAAGTAGGTTCAGCTTCTGTTTCTACGCCTGATTGGCAGTTCAAATCAGAATCTGAATCGTCCTGATTCGGATTCGAACTGCTCAGTGCATGTAGAAGCAGCAACTGTATCTACGGAAGTAGCGATACTTAACAAAAAGTGTGTGCTGGCAAAAGTGCCGAAAAGTACTACTTTTCGGCACCTTTGCTTAAGTGAAGAAAAGTAGGCCGTTTTAAAATTGTTTCCGCGAGTGAAAAGTAGGGGAATTCGCAACGCAATTACAAAAAATTATTTAAGAAATTTAAAAATTTTAAAGTGATATAAGAGTTGTCGAGAAAATTTCTTAACAAATCCAGTGAGTTTGACGATTCTGCCTAATTGTTTGGGTAATTTTTCGTCAAATATATTCATTATTTATCATACCTCCCCTTGACGAGTCAACGAGCAAAGTGACAAAAGAAGAAAATGAGATTTGTTCTGGCCTTATTGATGATATATATTCCGATGTAATGTTCAACAGCAAAACAGAGCTGAAAAATATCAGACCTCTCAGTTGACTGCTTGACAACCTTAACCCTAGTCGTGTATTGGGATCATTATGACCCCATTCCATCCACTACGGTAGCGGGATGAGGTGAAGGTTAGCTTTATTCCAATCACAGATTACTTTGTGATCTTCGCCAATGTTTATTTCAGCACACTTTAGGCTATATTTTATTATCATTGGTAACATGATTCATGTAAAATTTGACCTTCCTTCAAGAAAAATGAATTCAAATTCTTGAATTTCATTTCCATTCAAATTTCAATCGCAATAAGGGTTCAACCAGCCACACCCAAATTGTGAGCAGTAATTTTAGAAGCATAAGAAGATTGAAGATTTAAAAACTGTATAAGGTGTTGATGCGATTAATTTTTTTTTTTTCATAAAACGTTGATCCATCCTACTATACATTTACACCGCAGTAATCTGAAATGATGTTATTTGAAGAGAGCGCTTTTTTCACGATTTTGTTCTCTTGCATATATAATCTTATAATCTTACCCAACGTTTACATGCTATCAAAAAAGCCAAAGGGAACGTCCATAAATTACGTCACGCAAAAATTGCCCATTTTCAACCCCCCCCTCCCCCCTATGTCACACTTTTTGTATGAGAGCTCTGAAATTTTTGTATGGGTCGTCACACTTTGCTGAACCCCCCATCCCCCCTAAAAGCGTGACGTAATTTATGGACGTTCCCAAATTTGATTTATCGCTCTGACATTTACAGGGGATACTCAAAATAACTGGGACAGGTAATTTCAAAAAATGTTCAACTCGCTGTAACTTTTCGAAAAGGTCATCAAATATTCTCAAATTTTTACTGTAAGTTCATCAATTAGTTGTGTATCAGTTTTTCAAATTTGGAAAAGATCGGGTCATTCTACACGAAATTATAAAGATTCTAGAAAAAGCTATAACACAGCGCAACATTTTGTTGTCTCAAGAGCAAACTTATGTGTCTCCGAAGGATTTTGGGCCGCTGAATCCGAATCCGGGCTCAGATTTGCTCTAACACGTCACAATTTTGAGCTATACCTCAATTTATAGGGCAAAATATGCGATTTTGGGCTTTTTTGATTGCAAGCCATTAAGCTTGGAAACATTTTCTTTGAGCAATCAGAAGGTTAATTGGTCAATTATCATCTAAATTAACGACTCATGCAAAATATTTCGTTTGACCTAATCAAATTTTATAGATTTAAGCATTTTATGTTAGTATGAAAACTTGCATGCAACTTTTGGAGGGTGACTTGTATGGGAAATATCGTACCTAACATAAATCGCTTAAAACTATCAAATTCGATTTGGCAAAACGAAATATTTTGCATGAGTCGTTAATTCAGATGTTAATTGACCAATTAACCTTTTGATTGCTTAAAAAAATATTTCCTTGCTTAATGGCTTGCAGTCAAAAAAGCCCAAAATCGCATATTTTGCCCTATAAATTGAGGTATAGCTCAAAATTGTGACGTGTTAGAGCAAATCTGAGCCCGGATTCGGGTTCAGTGGCCCAAAATCCTTCGGAGACACATACGTTTGCTCTTGAGACAGACAAAAAGTTAATTTTTGTTACGCTGTGTAATTATCCGATAGCCAACTTTGAGCTGTTATATCTCTGGATTCAATGAACCGAATGCAATGAAATTTTGTTCATTTATGACAAATATAATGAACTTTGAAAAACAGTTGACTTAATTTGACAATATTAATAAGAAAAAAAGTTATAGCGATTTTATTTATTCCCATTACTTTTTCTATTTAATGCCAACTATTTGATTCATTTGATTGCTTTTCTTTGAAACATAAATATATGCAAGTCAATTAGAGGGAATTTAAATGAACTATAATTACTATCTCGAATTTTGAAACGATGATGAAGTTTTGGATAAATTGGTGTTATATTAGAAAAATTATCTAATCGTTATAATTTTCTGTCGTGTAAAGAATTTTAAGTTTAGTCAAATGTTATTAATAGCTCATTATATAAGGGGCTGTCCATAAACCACGTGGTCATGAGGGAAGGGGGGGGGGGGTTCGGCCAATGATCGTTTTGTATGGAAGAAAAAAAAAATTAGTATGGACTAATGACCACGCGGGGGGGGGGCGGCGGGGGGAGTTGAGAAGTCCCAAAAAAAATGACTACGTGGTTTATGGACAGCCCCTAAGTCATAAATGATCAAAATTTCATTGCATTCGGTTCATTGAGTCCGGAGATATAACAGCTCAAAGTTGGCTATCGAATAATTATACCTTTTTCTAGAACCTTTATAACTTCGTATAGAATAGCCCGATCTTTTCCAAATTTTGACCACTGATACACAACTAGTTGATGAACTTACAGTAATAATTTGAGAAAATTTGATGCCTTTTCGAAAAGTTACAGCGAGTTGAACATTTTTTGAAAAGTGAAAATTTTACCTGTCCCAGTTATTTTGAGTATCCCCTGTATTTTGTTCACCTTTATAATTCCGCTATTTGAAGTGCAGCTTGCATGGGTTTTGTTAAATTTTGCGTTTGACCACTTCCGGCGGGACACCTGCAACCGATTGCGGTTGTCTCAAATATGGCCTGAGACTATGTTTTTGTCAACGGGTTACCTGAAAAGCCGAAACTTCATGTGATCTGAGGCTATTTTCTTGCTTAACGTTCGGCAAATTTTTGAAAAAGCCGCGATTTTATGTATCGCATGCGTGATTTTGATTCACATGTATTAAATCACTTTCGATGGAACACCCGCAACCGATTCCGAAATATTATTACAAGCTCTAGATGTGGCCAGAGACTATTTTCTTGTTGACCGTTCATCAGATTATCAAAAACGCCGCTATGGTTTAGTTCCATTCTATATTTTACCACTTCCGAAGCGTTACTCGTCTTGTCACCAGATCTGAAACACTACCGGTTCTCCCAAATATGGTCTGAGATTATTTGTTGATTAACCGTTTATCTTGTTACTGAATAAGTCATTGATATGTCGCATGTATTGGTTCTCTTTTACATTTGACCATTTCTGTTGGGATACCCGTAATCGGTTCCATAACACACTGATATGGCTTGCGCCTATTTTCCTAAAAAGTCGTGATTTGAGCTATCGCATGCATGGGTTTGGTGTCACTTCCGGCCCGGAACCGGTTGTGGATCACTACCGATAGTCTCTTAAATAGTCTGAGCCTATCTGCTTGCTAAAGTTTATTAGGTTATCAAAAAAGCCATGGGTTTGGTTCAATTTTATATTTAGCCGCTTTCGGAGGAAAACCCGGAACTAGTTTCGGCGCTACTGACAGTCCATAATGTGGTCTTAGCCTACTTCCTCAATAACCGGTCATCAAGTTGTCGAAAAAGCCATGATTTGATGTGCCGTATGTAAAAGTTTTGTCAACTTTTATATACGGCCACTTCCGGCGGAACACCCGGAACCGGTTCCGAAGCACTACCGGTGCAGATATGGTCTGGGACTGTTTTCTTTCTAACTGCTCATCAGGTTATCGAAAATGCCGCAGTTTGATGTGTCGCATGCATGGATTTGGTTCACTTTTATATTTGGCCACATCCGGCGGGACACCCGGAACCGGTTCAGATATGGTCTGAGACTATTTTGTTGTTAACTGTCCATCAGGTTATCGAAATTGCCGCAATTTGATGTGTCGCATGCATGGATTTGGTTCACTTTTATATTTGGCCACTTCCGGCGGGACACCCGAAACGGGTTCCGGAACAATACCGGTTCAGATATGGTCTGAGCTTGTTTTCTTGCTAACTGTCCATCAGGTTATCGAAAATGCCGCGGTTTGATGTGTCGCATGCATGAATTTGGTTCACTTTTATATTTGGCCACATCCGGCGGGACACCCGGAACCGGTTCCGGAACACAACCGGTTCAGATATAGTCTGTGACTGTTTTCTTGCTTACTGTCCATCAGGTTATCGAAAATGCTGCAGTTTGATGTGTCGCATGTATGTGTTTGTTACATTTTTATGTATGGCCCCTTCCAAGGGTACTGGTCCGGAACACCTAAATGGCCATAACTCCGGAACGGCTGGACCGATCCGAACCATTTTCAATAGGAAACAATGGGACCAGATTCCGCGCCGAATGAACCGTCGGTCATTAAAATCGGTTGAGGTTTACTGCCAAAAAGTGATGTGAGTCTTTTTGTACACACACATACACACACACACATACACACACACACACATACACACACACACACACACACACACAGACATCACCTCAATTCTTCGAGCTGAGTTGATTGGTATATGTGACTTGACCCTCCGGGCCTTCTATCAAAAAGTCGTTTTTGGAGTGAACATATAGCCTTTCCAGTACACTTAGTGTACGAGAAAGGCAAAAATGGAATGGTGTTTGTATGTCACGAATAGGCTCGGGAACGGATCAACGGATCTATACCATTCTTGCAGTGTTTCATTCGTGCGTAGCTTCGACGTGTTCGTACGAAAAAATAATTGGGAAAATGAACCGGGAACGCAATGAAAACGAGAAAGTTTGGAATTCCATTTAACGGGGCATTTTTCTACAGAGCTGCATGTCAAAAAACACAGAACGACGTTTGCTGGGACAGCTAGTTTGAAATACTATGTTTATGGCATACATTTTTAGAATGGAGGAAAACGTGCCACGGCAGTCGACCTACTGATTATATGTCACTTTTGCAAGAGCAATGCAAACTATAGTACTTATTGGTTTTCTTTTCTTTACAGGTAAATGACGATGATGATTTGCAGTTGCTACAGGTAAATTTATGTAACTTTGAAAAGTAATACAGATATGGCCTTTGCTGGAGGTTATGTATTTGATACATAAACAAATATTCCAGGATAACAGTTAAGAGTTAAGATATAAAACAACATTGTGTCACAGTTTACGTTCTCCACTACTCCATTGGTTTAGTTGCCTTTGATAGGAAAACTTTTTGATTTGACCATCATTTAACTAAAACATTTTGAAGTTTCACTAGTTTAAAACTGTTACCACAACAAGTACCTCCACCGAACTCTGTTGAAAGCGTCATTTTTTGGACAATATTTTTTTGTGGCAGCAGAAACCGTTAGGATTCTGTTGGGTTTGGACTGAAACTTCTAGGAACACATATGATATTTACTTTTAAATTTCAGAGCACCATTCAAGTATTGAAATTTTTACGTCGTTGTCGCCAAGCCAGAATGTGTCTCTTGCAGGATTCAGCATTAGTATAAGCATTAAACGACTCGCACAAATTCGTAGGTGGTATATTCCTAGACCGCTCTGTTAAAAGGATTGCCTTCTTCCCGTCCGAACCAAAGCAGATGTATGACTTATCTCTGACTCTTAGACAAGACTGGCGCAATCCTCTAATGGTCCTGGCCAATGGAACTGTCCTGGCCTGTTGTTAGTTAGACACCCAAGAAGGATGTATGTAGACAACTCGAATATCTCTCAGGCATAGGTGTCACGGGAATTTAGGTGTTGTTAGTGGTAGGATAAACTCCCAAGGATATGTTTGACCTACGTTTAGGTACACCATTAGTGGGCTGCTTCGAATCAGTTATCTGCCGAATTCGTCCTGGTTTCCTCCTATCAAGTTTTGATCTTGGAATGTTTATAAACTATTGCCTGGTTACTTCATGCACAGCTATAGACAGGAAAATATCAAAATCAACATTTGATTTGTTAGATCTTACGTCGCAACGCACCATTCTAAGGTGATCTACCCCCATTACGGGACAGTTTGCCGAGGACAGCTAGTTTTCCATAAATTCAGAACTAATGGAATATCCATTCGCCCAGTTCGCCAAATCATTCCCATCTACCCATCCACTTGGACTCGGTCCATCTACGCTAAATGGGACGACTCCAACAAGGTAAACAGCGTAATCACTCGCTCCGTCCTAGTATGCACCTTGGTGGGTACCTTCTACCACGAGCATCATCTTCAGCTAAAGCGCCCCATTTGACTCGTCTTCGTTTGCCCATCTGGGAGCTATATAGTATGCAAGGGGAAGGGTCCCCCAGCTGGCACTGGCAACCGATTGCAGTTACCGCATTATCGTTCGCAGGCAGTGGACACCTTATTTGAATCGTCCAACCGACCAACAGACCAACCAAACCGCGTGTTTTACTTTTACTTTCAAACTATTATTATTTTGTTGCAATGGCGATGACGACGACGGCGACGACGAAGATGATGCCCAATGATGAGTCTCATCGTCGTTCGTTTCTTAAAGAACCGACGCGCGGTGGAGTACCCCTTGCTCGCGGTGCCTTTTTTCTTACGTTTTTTTTTGCACCGATTACGCAATTTATCCAAGATGAACGCTCCGGCAGAGGGTCGTCCCCGACGGCGGCTGCGTTGATCGTCCAGTTTGACCAGTCCCCCGCGTGTCACTATGGGGGACTTTTTTTTGCTGACAAATGGACAAAAAATTGGCTTAATTTTTTTGCGATTTGCGTTTTTATAGCTTCGATGTTTTTTTTTACAATATAAGACAAATTTTTGTAAGAAGATTACATACGCACCACTGTTTCATAAGCAAATTAAAAAAAACTGAAAAAATTAACGTTTTTAAAAAAAATCAAAGATTTGGGGCACCCTTCAAAGTGATGTATCAGTCAAAGGTTTTGGGACACTTTCGCTAAACATTGGAAATTGGACTGGTGACACCTCCGGGAATCCTCCGGAAACCCTTAAAGCCATAGTGAAACCCTCCTGAAACACTCCCCCCCCTTACCATAAAATGCCAAGCATCCGTAAAAACACTCTGAGGTCTATAAAATCGTCCACCTTAAAATTACCCCTAGAACACCCTTGAAAACCTCTTCAGCATTTCTGAATCTACCGCCTACACCATCCTTACTCACCTCTATCCTGATGCTTGAAACCTCCTGAAGGCTTCTGAAGCCCCGAAGCCCCCCATGACGATCTTGAAGCTTCTGAAATATTTCATAAACCACTCAAACCCACCTAAACTACTCTGTCTATAAATCCGCCTGAATACTCCGATTAAACCTCCGTTAAATCTTCTGAAAGTCCCCAATGCGTCACTGATATTTCAGAAATTTTAGCGTATGTTCGGAACCTCCGTATACCTTCGAATTTCCAGAGGAGACTCCTTCGAATATCCAGAAGATATTCCCCCATATCTCCGAATGAGATTCCTCCGAATATCAGGAAGAGATTCCTCCGAATCCCCGGAACCGATTCCGCCGATTCCTCGGCAGAGAATCCTTCGAATCTCCGGAATAGATTACTCCGAATTTCCGGAAGAGATTGCTTCAAAATTCCGGATGAAGTTACTCTGATTCTCCAGAAGAGATTCCTTCAAATTTCCGGCAGGTATTCCTCCGAATCTCCGGAAAATATTCCTTCGACTTTCCGGAAGAGACTCCGTGAATCTCTGCAAGAGATTCAACCGATCCTTTGCAAGATATTCTACCAATTTTCTAGAAGAAATTCTTCCGACTTTCTGGAAGAGATTCTACTGGATTTCCTCCGAATCTTTTGAAAAGGTTCCTCCGAATATGCGGAAGAGACTCTGTTAATCTCTGCATGATTTTCTACCGTACGTCTTCAAGAATCTTCAGAAGTGATTCTTCCGATTTGCTAGAGGAGATTCCTCCAAATTTCTACAAGGAATTCCTTAGAATTTCCGGCACAGTTCCTTCGAATTTCCAGCAAAGATTTCTTCGAATCTTCGAAAGAGCTTTTTCTGAATCTCTGGAAGTGATTTCTCCGAATCTCAGGAAGAGTTTCCTCTGAACCTCCGGAAGAGGTTCCTCCGAATCTCCAGAAGGAGTTCCGCTTAATCTTTGGAAGAGATTCCTACGAATCTCTGGAAGAGATTTCTCCAAATTTCCAGAAGAGATTCTTACATATCAAAAAAAAAATCTTTGAATACTTCGCAAGAGATTCCTCAAAATTTCCGGAAAAAAACTTCTCCGCATCTCTGGAAGAGATTCGTCCATATTTCCGGAGGAGTTTCTTCCGATTCTCCAGAAGAGATTACTTTAAATTTCCGGATGAAGTTCCCCTGAATTTCCGGAAGAGATTCCTCCGGATCTCCGGAAGAGATTCTTCCGAAGCTCCGGAAGAGATTCTTCCAAATCTCTGGAAGAGATTCTTCCGAATCTCCGGAAGAGATTCTTCCGAATCTCCGGAAGAGATTCTTCCGAATCTCCGGAAGAGATTCTTCCCAATCTCCGGAAGAGATTCTTCCCAATCTCCGGAAGAGATTCCTCCAAATCTCTGAAAGGGATTCCTCCGAATCTCTGGAAGAGATTCCTCCGAATCTTTGGAACAGATCCCTCCGAATCTCTGGAAGAGATTCTTCCCAATCTCCGGAAGAGATTCCTCCAAATCTCTGGAAGAGATTCCTCCGAATCTTTGGAAGAGATCCCTCCGAATCTCTGGAAGAGATTCCTCCGAATCTCTGGAAGAGATTCCTCCGAATCTCTGGAAGAGATTCCTCCGAATCTCTGGAAGAGATTCCTCCGAATCTCTGGAAGAGGTTCCTCCGAATTTCTGGAAGAGATTCCTCCGAATCTCTGGAAGAAATTCCTCCGAATCTCTGGAAGAAATTCCTCCGAATCTCTGGAAGAGATTCCCCCGAATCTGTGGAGGAGATTCCACCGAATCTCCATTAGAGATTCCACCGAATCTCTGGAAGAGATTCCACCGAATCTCTGGAAGAGATTCCACCGAATCTCTGGAAGAGATTCCACCGAATCTCTGAAAGAGATTCCACCGAATCTCTGGAAGAGATTCCACCGAATCTCTGGAAGAGATTCCACCGAATCTCTGGAAGAGATTCCACCGAATCTCTGGAAGAGATTCCACCGAATCTCTGGAAGAGATTCCACCGAATCTCTGGAAGAGATTCCACCGAATCTCTGGAAGAGATTCCACCGAATCTCTGGAAGAGATTCCACCGAATCTCTGGAAGAGATTCCACCGAATCTCTGGAAGAGATTCCACCGAATCTCTGGAAGAGATTCCACCGAATCTCTGGAAGAGATTCCACCGAATCTCTGGAAGAGATTCCACCGAATCTCTGGAAGAGATTCCACCGAATCTCTGGAAGAGATTCCACCGAATCTCTGGAAGAGATTCCACCGAATCTCTGGAAGAGATTCCACCGAATCTCTGGAAGAGATTCCTCCGAATCCCTGGAAGAGAATTCCCCGAATCCCTGGAAGAGATTCCTCCGGATCTCTAAAAGAGATTCCTCTGAATCTCTGAAAAATAAATGGAGGTCCTTCCGAATTCGGGGATATGATTGTGTTATAAAGATATACTAAAGGGTATGCCGAATTTCATGGAACTTACGTTAGATTTTATTGCAACTTTCCCAACAACGTATATCACGTTGTATCACATGTCGATACTTCGCACCCGATACGGAACCGCCAATTGGCAGTACAGCAAAAGCTTCTTCGCGACCAATCGCATCTCGAATACGTAGAAAATCCTACAAATTCCCAAGGGAAACTCCTACGAATCCCCGGGAGAAACTCTTGTGAATCCCAAGAACTGCTGCGAATCCCCAGGAGCAAGTCCTGTGAATCCCCGGGAGAAATCCCTGCCAATCTCCGGGTGAAACTCTTGCAAATTTCCGGGAGGAGCTCTTGTGAATCCCCGGAAGTAACTCCTGCGAATCCCCAGAAGGAACTCCGGCAAATGCTCGGAATGGACTCCTGTAAAATCTCAGGAGAAACATCTGCGAATCTACGAGAGGAACTTTTGCGAATCTCCGGAAAAGCTCATGTTTATCGCCGGCGGAAACTTCTGATAATCCCCGAGAGTTACTACTGTAGATCCCCGGATGATTCTTCTGTGAATGCATGGTGAATTCTAGCAGATCCGTGGGGAGAACTCTCGGTAATCCCCCAAGAGGAACTTCCGCGAATCCTCGGCAGGAACTCCAATGAATCGTCGGGAGAAGCTCCTGCGAATCCTCAGGAGGAACTTTTGCAAATCTCTTGGGAAACTCCTGCGAATCCCCTGTAAAAGTGCTTGCTTCTCGTCGGCAGGAGCTCCCGCGAATCTCCGAGAGGAACTACTGTGGATCTCCGAAAGGAATCAATTTGGATCCATGGTGAGAACTCCTGCGGATCCCCGGGGGAATCTCCTGCGAATCCCCAGGAGGAACTTCTGTAAATCCCTGGGAAAAGAAACTATCTAATCCCCGGGAAGAACTCCTGCGAATCCCCGCAAGGACACTCCTGCTAGTCCCCGGAAGGAACTCCTGAGAATCCCGAGAGAACCTCCTGCAAATCCTTGAAAGAAACACAGGTGAATCCCCGGTACGAATCCCAGGAGGAATTCATGCGCATTCTCAGGAGGAGCTTCTGTGGACCCCAGGGGGAACTACTGCAAATCCCCGAGAGGAACTCTTGAGAATCCCCGGAGAAAACTTCTGTGAATCCCACGGGAGGAACTACTACGAGACACCACGAATCCCCGAGAAGAACTCCTGCCTTCCAAGTCTTCGGGACAGACTCTTCCGGGTCTCCAGGAGGGCCTATTCCGTGTCTTCGAGAGAGCCTATTCCAAGGCTACGGGAGAGACTCTTCCGAGTCTCCGGGAGAGCCTCTTCCGAGTCTCCAGGAGAGACTCTTCCGAGTCTCCGGGAGAGACTCTTCCGAGTCTCCGGGAGAGACTCTTCAGAGCTCCCGGGAGAGACTCTTCCATGTCTCCGGGAGAGACTCTTCCATGTCTCCGGGAGAGACTCTTCCGTGTCTCCGGGAGAGACTCTTCCGTATCTCCAGCAGAGATCCGGGAGAGACACTTTTAAGTCTCCGGGAAAGGCTCTTCCGAGTCTCCAGCAGAGATCCTCCCGTGTCTCTGGGAGAGACTCTTCCGTGTCACTGGATGAGACTCTTCCGAGTCTCTGGGAGAGACTCTTCCGTGTCACTGGATGAGACTCTTCCGAGTCTCCGGGAGAGACAACTTCGAGTCTCCGGGAGAGACTCTTCCGACCCAAGCAACACAACTTGTTATAAGTATGTATATAATACACGTTTCATACAAACGTCCATGTTTCGTTCTAAGCATGAAAAACTTATTTTCGTACACTTATATCACCGAAAAAGCGCAAAAAATGGCGGCTTATAAAACATCTTTGATGTTACTAAAGATGTTTTTCAATACATTCTTATAACATAAAATTAAGTATCGAACATGCTTTCAGCAACATCGTAAATACTTACTTATTGCTAGTAGGAAAACCATTATTTATCAAACGCACACTGGCAAATTAATTTGACATCTATAATGTGCTATTTAATAATGGCTCGAAATAATTTTCTAGCCTTACATTTTATATATAATTTATCATATCCATATTTCATCACTATAACTTGATTTTATATGCCATTCAAAATTTATTGTGAAATAAATGCATTCACTCTTCTTACATTTATGCGCTTTCCATCAGATTGAAAATAAGAAGGGTGGTTTTTGTCATTTCTCCTGATTTTGTGAAATTTTCTAACAACTTTTCAGTCATGCAACATGGAGGCTCCAGGCACAGTACCGCCAGGAAGTTTTGGAATGCTATTTTTATTTATGTTGTATGTATGAATGATGTATTCTGAGACTGAATTTGTATCAGGGGAATTCACTAAACAGCGTAAATGGTGGTGCGTAAGCAATGATTATCTGCGTAATTGAAATGTTTCATGAAATTGCAAATAAAATAATAAAAATTGTCTTTGTGAATGTTTATGAAGGATAATATTTAAACAGCGGTTTACACTGTTTAGTGAATGCCCTTATTATATTATTATATTATTTCATTAAGTGTTTAAACTATCCGAGTAATCCTACCCTTGTAGATCAACAAACGGTCAAATATAAAAATGTTAGTGTAAAACTTTTTAGCAGGCACTGTAATTATTGTGGTTTAAATTCTGGGTAGAACTCAAATTATTATAAATACGTTTATATTACATCTGGTATACATCTCAATAACATATTTATCGAATACCACTTGAATCGATCGAAATACGTTGAAAACACATAATAGTAACGTATATGAAACATCTGTTTCCAAAAATCATACAACGATGTGATTTTTGTTTTTTTATACTTGTTTTGAACATTAGTAAAACAATAACAAAGTTGGAGTGGAACATGAAAAAAATGTTTTTGCGGGATCAAAAATTTAAAAAAATGTGTCGCGGGATGAAAATTAGTGCTAGAACTGTGTTTTTAAGTGAGACGAGGCCAGGGACCAGGGACGAAGCCGTCACGTAAGTACCTGAAGTAAATATTAGATAACGGGAAGCATTTTTCAGGAGACATTTGAGTGAAGATAGTTTCCTTTTTACAAGTCATACAGACATTCAGTGACTTCTACAGTCGCCAAGCTATTTTCTTCGTTAGCTTTTAGCTGTTTAGGAAATCAACCATCGCAAAACACATAATATAAATATTGGATACTATCATAGCTGGATTGCCTTATATTTTCGCGTGCAAGACGTGTTTCAATAATAATGTTAAAATGATTGTGAAGGCACAGATGTGAGAGAACTGATAAACCTTTACATAAACGTATTAAATACTTAAAAATAACGTATTCGAAACATATTCTAGTCCAAAGGTTTAACTATGTGCTTGTGATGATTTACATATCATGTTTATTTGAAGAAAGACGATGGAATCAAAATCTTGTGCAATCAAGGTTAAACTTACGTTACTCTAACTTGTTGTAAGGTTGATAAAATTTTTCAGTAGCTTGTTATTGCCAAACTTAGTTAAAACATGATTTCAACAAAAGATGTGTACAAATACGATTATAGTACTGTAGTACAACCTATTTTTCAAATTCATTTCTCAAAGATGTTTTCTGTGTTACTTGGGGAGTCTCTTCTCCGGAGTCCGAGTCTCCGGGAGAGACTCTTCCGAGTCTCCGGGAGAGACTCTTCCGAGTCTCCGGGAGAGACTCTTCCGAGTCTCCGGGAGAGACTCTTCCGAGTCTCCGGGAGAGACTCTTCCGAGTCTCCGGGAGAGACTCTTCCGAGTCTCCGGGAGAGACTCTTCCGAGTCTCCGGGAGAGACTCTTCCGAGTCTCCGGGAGAGACTCTTCCGAGTCTCCGGGAGAGACTCTTCCGAGTCTCCGGGAGAGACTCTTCCGAGTCTCCGGGAGAGACTCTTCCGAGTCTCCGGGAGAGACTCTTCCGAGTGTCTGATAGAGAATGTTCCGAGTACCTGGGAAAGATTTTCCCGAGTTTCCAGGAGAGACTCTCCCGAGTCTCTGGGAGAGACTCGACCAAGTCTCCGGGAGAGACCCGACCGAGTCTCCGGGAAAGAGTCGTCCGAGTCTCCGGGAGGGACTGTTCCAAGATTCCAGGAAAGACTCTTGAGAGCCTGCGGGAAAGGCTCTTCCGAGTCTTCGGAAGTTATTCCTTCGAATTTACAAAAGAGACTCTTCCGAGTATCCGAAGGAGACTTTTCCGAGTATCCGGGGGAGACTCCGGAAGAGAATCTCCGGAAGAAGAAGAGTTCCCGCTAGAGTCCCCTCCAAGTCTCCAGGAGAGACTTTTCCAAGTCTCCAGAAGACACTTTTCCGAGTCTCCATGAGAGTCTCTTCGAAGTCTCTTGAAGAGATTCTTCCGACTCTCCGGGAGAGACTCTTCCGAGTTTCTGGGAGATACTCTTCGGAGTCTCTGGGAGAGACTCTTCTGAGTCTTTGGGAGAGATTCTTCTGAGTCTCCGGGAGTGCCTCTTCCGAGTCTCTGAGGAAGACTCTTCCAAGTCTCCGGGTGAGACTCTTCAAAATTACCAAAGCATGTTCATTTTCGTATCCGAGTTAATGAAATATTCGAACCATATTTGCTCACCGTTCAACCAACTGTGCCATTTTATGGAGTGGTCGCTTGGTTCGCACGGAAGATGAGCTGCTTTTTCTCGATACATCATCATTATCTGGCTGCGAACAGAAGGTGGACCGTCACCAGCAGTCAAAACAGCAACCTGTAGCCACTTGCTGGATTGGAAGACACGAGATCGCGAACGAGTGAGCGCGCGGGGGGACAGATTATGTGAAGATGCCTTTCTCCCGCAGGTTGGTTGGTTGGTCGTTGTCGCCGGTGCTCGTTGCTGGCGATGGTGGTGATGCTAACCACTTACGACAAATTCTACGAGCAACGAGCTCGTCGCCACGGGGCGGATGACTGCGCCACACCGGTTCGCTGCTGGTAGTACCCACTTGTGAATAGCGGCGATAATAAAGCTGCGGCGATTATTATGAGTTGCGCCAGTTAACAAGTGCAATCACTAGTTATTCTGCTCCGCCGCGTGGCGATCGAACGATTTGTTTGAGAGGTATCTCGATTTTTATCGCTCGTTCGGTGAGGCGAGCTTGCATCGTTGTCCCATTTTCAGTGGTTACCCAATTTATGCATGCTGGCTGATTTTATGGACGTGGAGCATGATTTTTTTTTAATGTTGCTGGAATAAAAGCTTTGTCTTGAGAGATATAGCAGTTTATGACTTAACTGATCAGCGAATGTTGTAACATTTATTTGATTTGAAGATCTTATCTGTCAGTTTGCTCAGTCGAATAACTATTATTTCTTCATTATAGCGATTATCAACCCCAAGCGGGTTCAAGTATTCCTTAGCAAAAGTCTTCAAAGAATGAATCTAGATGGACTCGTGAATCTCTCATCGCTGTCCAAGCATGTGATGATGTGACCGTAATGATATTCCTGTTCAGTACTGAACAATCTGAAATCAATTGTTGCATAAGAGTCGTGCAAAAGCTGTAATTCCTTACACAAAACAAAAATCATTGTCGAATTTAACCTTTACAATCCAATCGACCAAATTGCCATATCGCTCGTCTGCATCTCGGACGACCCCAGCCAGCCAGCCAGCCAGTCTCCGTCATCATTCAGTGTGAAGAGTCTCCAGCCAATTTGCATTATCGCCCAATCTTAAACACAACATTGACAGGTCAGCGTCGAATCAGAGCCATTATTGGTTTGGTTGGATTGTAACCTTCACCACCAGTGGACCGTGTCCCACCGTGCACAAAGTCTGATTGAATCAGTTTTGCCATCATTCCACACACTCATTAGGCAAACAAACGACGATACTCTTCAGCTGTGGCGATGATGACGAAGATTGCATTGCACTTTATGGGCAGAGTTCACGAATAAAGTTATCGCGATTTTTTTTTTTGTTTTCGGTTAATGCCATTTAGCTTTTTCCCTTGTCGCATGGCCGTGTAAAAAATTGTCCGCTCGTGTAAATGCGGCACTTGTCTTTGGCTGCATTACGACAGGCGACAGTAATCGACGAATTATCCTCAACCCGCCTTAGGCCAGGTCAAGCTCCAGTAATTTCGACACCCGCCGAAACGACCCGTTAAGGAGTTGCTGTAAGAGAAAATGCCATCGCGATAGGGAGGGCTGAGAAATGGAACCTGTTCATGCAGAGAGAAAAAAGAACTCGGGTGAAGCGGGCCCATTATGACCTATTTTTTGTAGGGTGCGAGCGTGCCGGTACCTGCCTTTTCCACATCGATGCCAGAGAAAAAAAAAACCGTGAATATCAGTATCTTTTGTAGCCAGCGAGTATTATAACCGAGAAAGGTGTTCATGGGTTGGGAATTGAGGAAGAAGTTTGGAAACTGGTTTTGAAAAACAAAACTTGATAATTTTCTTATAAACATGAGCATGATTGATCGCGCTTGGTTGATACTCCATGCTTCCTGGATCAGTTCCCTGTTTGATATTCGTTTTAGAGGGCTTAAAGCCCTTTCAAGATGATTACCAGGGATTCAGGGAGGTCAAGGGGCGTACCTGATCCCCCCATATAGCGCCCCTGAGATCCCCTGAAACCGTCCTAGAACCTTCCGAGGACCCCTAAAATGTTCCTGAGACTCATTGAGACGCCCTTGGGAATGAGACGCTGTTGAGAGCCCTGGAGCATTCTTGAAGCCCCCTTAAATGTCTCTGAAACCCTCTGGACTTACAATGGAACCCCTTGAGTCGTCCTGAAACGCCCCTGAGACCCCTTTGGACGTCCCTGAGACCCCCGGGAACATCTCCGAAAGCTCCTAAAATCCCCTGAAACCCCTCTTAGACCCCATGGAGCCTTTCTAACATAAGGCTGAATCACAAAAGGCTGAATGCACGAAAGGCTGAAATTATGAGTGTTACATAAGGCTAAAATTACAAAAGGCTGAAAATTGAAACGGTTGAAAATGCAAAAAATAGGTAATTAGATACAACACTTTCTCTCAGCTTGGCGTAACATGCCAACTGAGACAGAGCCTGCTTTTCAGCTTAGTGCTATTAGAACTTCCACAGTACAGCTTCCTCGACCAATGTCAATTTTGTATTCGTATATCGTCTGGCTAGCACGAAGATACCATGCCCAAAGAAGTCAAGGAAATCACCATTAATGAGAAATTACTGGCCGGAACAGGAATCGAAACCGTCACAAGGGCTTGTAGGCTTGTGCTTAGTAAAGAGGGTAATGACGCATGCCAACGATCACAAAAAGTGACTGATGACATTCCTATAAGGGATTTTCCCTTATTTAAACACCGACTATTTTTTCAAGTTTTGATGTTATGGAAATGGATGTACAGCTGGCAATTAATCAATAGAGATTTTCCCTTCTTTGAAAAATATGCTGTTCTTTTGGGAAATACTATCGTAGTTATGTGGCACATAAAAATACATAACATGGAGTTCATTGCGGTGACGAACAATTACACATTTGTCACAAAAGTGTCACAGTAGCAGAGATGCCATATATACAAATTTATCTGTATTATACAGATTTTTGAGCATCCATACAGATTTTGCTTTATATGAAATACAGATTTTTGAGCAAGAGGGGTCATTTTATTTTTGTATGAGATACAAATTTTTCTCCCAAATTTTATATGGGATACAGATTTTTCAAAAAATCATCTGGCATCCCTGCACAGTAGCACAGGATTTTCGTTGCACACGAGTCAATACCAAGTTTATCTAAGATTGGGTTGAAATCAATTAAGTACAGCTCCTGTGCAATCAAAAACCCGCTGTCGCGACTCTTCTTTGTCTTTTGTGCTGCTTGGGTGACACTTTCCGACCCAGAGCACAGTAACGGAAGCAATGATAAAAATGATTTTCAAATATCAGGTTGAATCAGTGAATGATGGGAAGGGTTACGTACAATAGGCTGAATTACGAAAGGCTAAAATAACAAAAGGCTTAAACAGGAAAGGCTGAAATTACAGAAGGCTGAATGCATCAAAAGGCTGAAAGAACATAAGGCTGAAATAGTGGTTCGACTAGTTTTCAAACGCACAAGCCTAAAGGCTAACCTCAACACTAACAACTCAGACAAACATATCATTCCAATTGGGAATAATTACATACCTTCATTGATTTTACGATCTATTTGAAAATTTGCTTGTTGGTCGATTACCCAGCCGTGGCACGCGCACTGGTTTCGCTTGAGCTTGACGATTGACCGTCCTACCGTCCCTAGTTCATGGTTGGCCAAACTAAGCCATTTTTGGAATCGGAAAGTTTTACGACTGGCCTTAATACTATGGATTATGGAACGCCTACATTACTAAGACAGTATTTTTCAAATAAATAACACATAAATATTTCAAAGAAGGGAAAATCTCTGATGATATTGTTTTAGTAGCCGTAATGAACAATCTCCAATACAACATGACTCGAAAGAATGGTTCATGTTTAAAGAAGGATAAATTAATGATATGAATATTATCAGTTCCATTTTGTGTTCCTTGGTATGCACCATTAGCCTTTTAATTATGAAAATGTTCTTGACTCCCTATGGCATTGAATATCTTTGTACCTGTTACGCGATATGCCGAAGCTGAGAAGCAGGCTCGATCTCAGTTCGGGCGTTACTCCAAGAAAAGAGAGAAGTTCTACAACTTATATATGCATTTTCGTATGTTCAGCCTTATGTTACACTTTCTTGATTTCAGCCTTTCGTATTCAGCCTTTTGTGCATTCAGCCTTTTGAAATTCAGCCTTATGTTACAATCCCGGTGGGAATAACTGGAGCCATACATCTGTTTGTCTATGTTTGAGTATTTAGGTGGTCATTAGTATGACAATTTTTGGGCTGCCGCTGTTTGAAAACTAGTTGAATTACTATTTCATCCTTTTGAAACTTTCAGCCTTTCGTAATCCAGCCTTATGTTATTCAGCCTCTCGTTATTTCAGCCTTTCGTGTTTCAGCCTTTTGTACGTAACCCGACCTCTTGGTACCTCTCGAAACCCCCTGGACTCCTAAAACGCACCTGAGATCCCCTTCAGAGTCCCAGAGATCCGCTGGAATCCGTTGAAACAACCCGCGACGTCCATACGTCTATGGAGTGGACGTCCGTACGCCCTTAACTAACTCACCTCGGACTATTAAACTCTCAGGGTCGGCCTTATCGCACTAAGGGACAGGGGCGTACAATTTCGTTTCAATGATACACTTTCATGCAACATTTGAATGAGTCACTTCAAGTGTTTCATACATTTTTCTAATGACTCGGTCGTTAAAAAAAACTTCTCCACTCATCGTAGCACTCGGTAGTCTCCCACCCGGTCGCATTGTTTGTGCTTCACCCGTCAGAGCATTAGTGTTTCACTGGTGCTCGCTAGTCTCTCAATGGTTACGGGCGCCGGTTAATTGAATTTAAGTGGTCGAATTTGTTATCCTCTTTCATAAAACATAATTATCATTCTATTGGCGTGCACCACTATTTAAAAATGTGGTTTAAATAGTGTTTTTAGCATGTTGAAGTATTTCAATGACTCATAAATAAAACGAAAATCCAAGTGTATCATCCCATGTTTCATACACACTTGTTTCTGTAGCAGCAACGAACGAGTGTGTTGCTGGGTGAGAGATGAAGCATCACAGCAGTCCGTTCGCATGGGAAACGATTTGCTACAGTCGTCGTACGACATGTTTTCCTTTCGAAATTGCACGACCCTGCTAAGGGATACTTACGCTGCATGAAATGGCAACCTTCTAATAAGTTACACCTCTTTTCACCTCTAAGCACATGTAAATTAACAATTTAACTCGATACATACAAAATTGTTTTATTCAACGGCAGAGATGCCAGATTATTTTATCAAGAATCTGTATCAATACCGATTTTTCTGTATCACCGTATTTGAGAGTATAGCAGACACTGAGAGTCCTAGATTTCAATAGTAACTAACAAAAATGAACTACGTTTTGACGCATCTTAATTTTTACTGGTATTTTTTTTCTAAATCATGTGTGGAAATGTACAAATCTGCAGAATTTATTTAAGGTCAAACAGCAATTTATAATGTTTTCATTAAATTTATTGATAATAACTTCAAATTTTCAGCTTTCCGGAGAAATTTGTATTACATTTTTAAAATCTGTAATTTTCTGTACTCTGTATCTTGTCTGTATAGAAAGTCTGTATATCTGGCATCTCTGTTCAACGGTTTAGCTACACTTTTACTCTGACTCATTGCTTTTCCGGATCCTTGGCAACCGTAGCGATCTGCGTCTGTGGCGTTCGTCGTAGCTTGACCAGGTACGTAGTTCCCCATCCAATGTTGGGGGGGGGGGGTCATTGGGATTCTTCGGTATTACAGGAGCTCTTGATACAGCCGTGTGGTAACGGATGGCACTCTGGCACATTGGAAAGCGGTGCAAACACCAGCGGTGCGCCTCCAGAAACCCCCTGGAACTTCCATGAAGCGCCCTTGAGACCCCCTGGAACGCCTTTGAGATCCCCTAAAACAGCGTTTCTCAAGCTATGGGTCGTGACCCACTGGTTTGGAGAAATGCTTCTTTTTGCAAAAAAATATCCATAAATTCCTCTACATTTTATGAACTTTCTATGAAATTTCTAAAAAAAAAATCTGTTAATCAAATAAGATATTCTATTACATATTGGCAAATTTCTGCGTATTTGTGAAGTGTCTAAAAATTTTACCAAGAACCTTAATAATCGAGGGATTCTATTTTTGGTAATGAGTAAAACTCTGTGTTGTCAGGAAAATGTCTAAATATTTTTCACACAACGCATTTTTCAGATAGCATCAGAAATTCTCGGAGGTGTGCTTGAAGTATTCGAATGAAATTACAATTTTACAGATTTTCCACTATTTCTATGACTTTGTTAGTAAGCATTGCTATGAATTTCCACTAAAATGTTTCGAAAATTCTTATAAATTTCGGTTTCCTTAGCTGTTTTATCTTTCTTGTACACTAAGTGTACTGAAAAGGCTATATGTTCACTACGATAACTATTTTTCGATAGAAAGCTCGGTTGATCAAGTAACATATACCAACTCAGTTCGATGAATTGAGATAATGTCTGTATATGTATGTGCGCAAAAAAAAGATCACTCACTTTTAATGCACTTCCTTTTAGCCGATTTTACGGATTTTGCCAAATATCGAAACCAAATTTTACCACATTGTTTACCATTGCAAATATTCCGGATTGGGCAAGGCATTCCGGAGTTACATATTACCATTTTAGTGATTTAGACCAGCACCGATGGAACAGGTCATATACACAACTAAACCATAGCCCATCATGCGGGGATTTTTTTAAATTTTTGTACAAATTGGTACGAAGGTTCTCAGAATTTTATGATTTTTTTTTCATGGCTAGGGCTCGTATATACACTCCCGTTCAAAAGTTTGGGGTCACCCCCTCAAAAACATGTCATTTTTTTAGGCCCATATTTCCGCCAATTTGTGTCCGATTTCAAAACCCTAGGTTTCATTCAAAAGATAATAAGTCAAAGAAACTTTGAACATGATTTAAAAGAAACTTTTTCAAAAAGTTTTGTATGTAAACTTAACCCAAAGTTGCCAAATTTTCTAAAAAATGTATATAAACTTACGGCAGTGTCGCTGGAAGTTGGGTCGACCAAATTTTAAAATAAGAGCGGTAATATGACCCATTTTCTATTAGCTTTCAACTGCTTTTTACAGATATTAGCTAAAAAGTCTAGAAAAAAAGTTATTAAGTAAATTGATCCTTGATGTCATCGACCAAAAGTTTGGGGTCACCCCTCAAAATGCTGTATCGGCCAATAGTTTGGGGTCACTATCGTAAAACATGGAAAAGTGATTTGTTGATATCTTTGTCATCTTTCATTCAATTTTAATTCTTCTTGGCTTATTTGAAACAAAATGGATGATACTTACTGCATAGTCATTGAACCACACATATTTGTTGAAATTTACATACTAAAACTTAACGTAAAGTTGCCTCATTTTTTGAAGCGTGGTAACATGTGCTAACTTTACATAACATTTTTATATACAAAAATCGTTAAATACGTTAAGTTGAAGACATCAAACGTAAATTTAGTTAATTATCTTTGAAATGAGCCAAAAATAATTTAAATTGAACTATAGATGACGAAGATATCACCAAATCACTTTTCCATGTTTTACGAAAGTGACCCCAAACTTTTGGTCGATGACATCAAGGATTAATTTACTTAATAACTCTTTTTCTAGAATTTTTAGCTAAGTTCTGTAAAAATCAGTTGAAAGCTAATAGAAAATGGGTCATATTACCGCTCTCATCTTAAAATTTGGTCGACCCAACTTCCAGCGACACTGCCGTAAGTTTATATTCATTTTTTAGAAAATTTGGCAACTTTGGGTTAAGTTTACATACAATTTTTTTTGAAAAAGTTTCCTTTAAATCATGTTCAAAGTTTCTTTGACTTATTATCTTTTGAATGAAACCTAGGGTTTTGAAATCGGACGCAAATTGGCGGAGATATGGGCCTAAAAAATGACATGTTTTTGAGGGGGTGACCCCAAACTTTTGAACGGGAGTGTATATGAACAAAAACTAAATTGAAAAAAAAAACGGTGTCGTCTAATTTTCCAGGAATTTTTTCGGGAATTCTTTCTTGGTATTTCTCCGGAATATATTCAAGAAGTTTATTAGCTACCAAATTATCTGTATTTCGTGCACAAAAAAGTTGGCACCCCCTCATTTATTCACTATCTCAAAGCATTATACAAGATCTGTAAGCTTGAAAAGAAGTTTCAAAAATATACTTTTTTTCGAGATAACAAACTTGTTCCATTGAAAAGTGGTTAAAAAATAAACGAGTGGCTGCCTTTTTTTTTGTGTACAACCCTGTATTCCCAGAATCTCTCCAGTGATTGCTTCACGCCTAGCTTTTGAGATTTATTCAGACCTTTCTTCAGGGAGTCCTTTAACTCCTTTGGAGAAGGTATTTTATTCTTTCTGGATGCAACCTCGCGGGTCTAGAACACGTTTGTAGAAGTCAGTTTTCTCGGCTGGACTTATACGACCCATCCGTCTTGAAAGGGTTAAAAATTGTTTCAGCGGTTCTTAAAAAACCCTGAGATTCACAAGAAATTTTCATCAGAAGTTTCTCAAAAAAATATTGTTGGGCGTTCCCTACATTTTTTTCAAATCATTTTTATATGAACTCCTGTTGAAGGTTTTCCAGCTCTTCCTGGTATTTATTTATTTGATTTAGCTATATTATAGAGACTTTCAGCCCTTCGGTATATATTCAGAGATTCCTTAAAAAAATCCGTTCCCGCAGATTTTTTTCTTTCGGGCATTCCTTTAAAAATACTAGTTTTTTTTTATTATTACCACAAGGTTTCCTGCAGAATTTCTTTCAGCCATTATTTTAGAATTTTCTTTTGAGATGTTCGTGATTTCCGTTTGAGAATTGTGCATGAAATTCATACTACTACTACTACTACTACTACTACTACTACTACTACTACTACTACTACTACTGCTACTACACTACTACTACTACTACTACTACTACACTACTACTACTACTACTACTACTACTACTACTACTACTACTACTACTACTACTACTACTACTACTACTACTACTACTACTACTACTACTACCTCGAGACCAAAAAAAGTGTCAGGAAACTCATACAAATGATTTTATGATAAAAATTTTTTATCGTAGTGATAGTATATCTAGTACTGTTTTATAAAAATGTGATACATCACACTTACATATACACTGAAACAAAAACGAGGGTAAAAACTCTTCAAATGTCATTTTTTGCCTAGACATTCTTTGACTCTTCGCGAATATCTGAGAGGGTTTGGAGTGAGCCAGCGGGAATAATGAAAATTTACTCTCAATCTATTTGAACACCTTAGAATAGTTTAGCCTTGGCCCCCTTTTTTAATTATTTCGAATCAGTTTTCATTAAACAGGTAATGCATTTGAATATGAAAGGCTTTTCTAAAGTGCCGCGGTGCAGTTGTCATGGCTTCGCGGTGCACCAAGTGCACCCCGGTGCACGATCTGAAAACCCCTGCTTTAAGGATTTAAAAAAATATTTGGAATTTCCTTCGGTATTTTCTCAAGGGAGTTCTTAACAAATCGCTCCAGGATTTTATTTTTCAAAAACTTCTCCATAAAATCTCAAAATCCTCAAAATCACTTCCATAGTTCCTCCGGTAACGATTTTTGCAAAGAATCCCTCCACAGGTATCTTGAAGATTGCTTGTAGAGCTCTTTCAGTGATTACTTTGGATATTGCTTCAAAATATCTCTTTTTTTTTTTCAAAAAAAAACAACCTCCTAGAATTCTTCAGAAGCTCTTATTCTATAAAACCATGTGCAGGCAAGATGGACCAACCCATGGTCTTAGCCTGACGAAAGAACAAAAAAAAAAACATGTGCAGGGATTTCTAAAAATATTTGGGGACTATTCTTAGCATTTGTCCAGTATTTTCTTGTATAATTTTTGCACGAACTTCCATTAAAATCCCTGGAGAAGTCTATGAATGTAACCCAGGAGACATCTGAGATTGAGTCGTGGTTCAGCAATTTAAAAATGAATCTTTGTAAACATTTCTGCACGAAACCTTGAAGATTTTGTAGAAATTTATGAAGAAATCTCCGATAACAAAATTGAATAACTTTTGAAGATATTCCATGCTGACATTCCTGAAGAAATCCTTGAAAAAAAAAGAGTCTCTGGAGATATTTCAAAGGGAATTTCTGAATAAAAAAAATGGAAGGAATTCGTGAATTAATTTCAGATAGAATCTGTAAAAGAAATTTCCAAGAAAACAACAGTCGATTTTCTTTGGAATCCATGGAGGCATTCTTGTAAGTATTCTTGGAGGAATTAAAAAAAAAAAAAAATTCGGGAGGATTACCACTGCTGCAGAAATTCGTGGAGAATTTTTTTTGCGATAGGGATACCTCGTGTGGGAACTCATAGAAAAATTCCTGAAAAATTATAAAAAATTACTGAAGAAGCTCTCTTCTAAAGTCACTGAAAAAAATTCTGGAAGTACTTTATCTGCACCTTTTTCTGAAAGAATCTATGTGTGAATTTCTGTTGGTAGCTCTGGAGAAATTCCAGCTGGAATCAAAGAAAGTAATTATGAAAAATCCCTGGGAAAAACACTTTCAAGATTTTCTGGATGAGTCTCCGATGAAATTTCTGAAGACATTCCTGTGAGAATTTCCAGTGAAATCGCTGGGGAAATTCCTGAAAAAATCTCCGTGAGATTTCCGGAGCGGATTCAAAAAGAAAGGAAGAATTTCTAAAAGAATATAAGATGTAATTTATGTACATAGATCGATAAAAAAGAGTGTAAAATTCTGTCACATATGATGCACATAATTGGAACGGGGATATCACAGAAGTTTACATGACATGGCATGTAAAAGTCATAAAATGTCATGTATATTTCCGTCATATGTCATGTAATTCAGCATAACTCTGAGTGTTTACATGACATTTAACACTGATTTACATGTTTTACATCATGTAAACTATCAAAAAACTAAGTTTACATGACTAAAATGAAGTTTACATGACGTGTATTCCATGGTGGAGTTTTAGAAGATTACACGGAAAGATCCTGAAGAAATACATTTCTGAGTTTAGAAAGGAATATCTGGAGAAGGCTATAGAAAAATTTAAAAAAATAGTAAGAATTTTTTTTTAAGAAAGCGCTGGAGAAATTTTGGGAAGCATTAATGAAAGATTTAATTAACACATTTTCTTAGAAGAAAAATGCTATTCCAGTGGAAATTTCTTTACGGTTTCATGCAGGAATTTATCTAGAGATTTGCGCGAGTATTCCGCCAGAAGTTCCTTCAGAAATTCTTGCAGGAATTTCTCTGGATATCTCTTCATAAAATCCGATATTTATGCAGACATTTCTTCAGAAATTTACATTGGAATCCCTTCAAAGGTTTCTACAAGCTTTTATGGGAGTTCTTTCAGCTATTGCTGCATGCATTTTTAGGGCTTTTTCGGACCTATCTTCAGGGATTCTTTTGAACATTTTCCAGGCGATTAAAAAAAATTGAAAGATTATCTCAGGAATTCCTTCAGAAAATGCTCCAAGGATTGTTGTTTAGCAATTTCTTTATTTTTTTTTCAAGAAATTTTTAACCTGCTGAAGCTTTTCCAGTACTTTCAAGTATTCCTTCAAAAAATTATATTCTTTCAGAAATTTCTTCAGTTTTTCCTCAAAAAAATGAAGGTTTCTTTCAGAAAATGTTCTGGACATTAGTTCAGGAATTCTTTTGAGATTTTTGTTTACTAATCTGTTCAGAAGTTGTACATGGGCTTCTACCTTAATTTTTTCTAAAATATCCCCAGGAGCTCTTCCAGAGATTCTTGTGAGAAATCTATGACAAGTTTATTCTAAGTTATTTTCCAAGAATTCCTACACTATCTTTGCCTGTTACTTCTGTAGGAATTACTGCTGAATGATTTTTAGTATCCTTTCAAAATTCTTCTCGAGTTTCCTTTTCACAATCTCCTCAAGGGAATTCTTAATTAGCTTCAGGATTTTTAAAATATCTGGAGAAAGTATAGAAAAATACTTTTTGTAATTACGTTCTGAAAAACTTCACTTTTCAGTTGGCTGAAGTGTCATGAAAAGGCCTACTTTTCTCTCCTGATGCAAGTGTGCCGAAAAGTACTACTTTTCGGCACTCTTAAAGGTGCCGAAAAGTAGCACTTTTCGGCACTTTTGCCAGCACACACTTTGCACTGAATTTCGTGTTATCTGTAGATTCAGCTGATGATTCTACATCCACTCTCCAGCAGTTATATGAATCTAGACGACTTTTATTCTGATTCCGATGGCTATATGGGTGAGAAAGAAGCTGGTGGAGGTACTTTAGCGACTTCTGCCTTTGCCAACAAACAACTGTTTGACAACGGGAGCTCGATCAAATGCTACACCATAGCCTACCTGATCGAATAAAAAAAAACTACACTGATGAGCAAGGATGCTCGCACGTGGTTCCTCCTGATACATGATTGTGTTGTGAGAATATATTATACTAGATATGTATTTTTCGTAATTACAAAAAATGTTGTATGCAACTCGTTGCAAAACTCGATTTTTTCTGCACTCGTCGTATTTATCCAACTCGGCAAGCCTCGTTGGATAAACGTACGACTCGTGCCGAAAAAATCATCATTTTGCAACTTGTTGCATAAATAACTATTAAGATTCTCAAAAAAAAATCCGAAAAAAAACCGTTAGAGCAATTTTGGAAAGAATTTATGATAGATTTATTAACGAATTTTTTGAGTTATTTCGGAATAAATACATGGAGCGATTTTGAAAGGAATGCATGAAGATTTTTAGGGGTATTTCCTAATGATTATCTGTGGAAAAAAATCCAAATTAGTCCCCCTCTCCCCCACTTCGTAGAACTTTATGGAAGAATTTGCCAAAAAAATTGTGACGGAAACCCATTTTAAAAACATATTAGTGCAACAATTTCGGAGGTAATGTATGGAAGGGTTTATGAAGAAGTTCTAGAAAAAACTACTGGTAGAATCTCTACCAAATATCAGCGGAAATAATAAAGAAATCTCTGGAAATATTCTTAAACGGAGCAATCTCAGGCAGAATTTCTTGAAGTTTCATTGGAAGTGTTGGGTGATATCACCAACTCCAAATAACAACACTGTGTTTTTCGTGTGTGTGCTTTTACCTGGAATAATGAATTTATTTTAGATAGTGTTTAACAAATTGTACTTACTAAACATACAAATTTGGTGTACTTATCGTAGAAGTGGAGAGTGATCGTATTCCCACTAGAATATTTGAGTTTTATAGGTTCTAAAACGTTTACAATTCATTCGTATTTCGCATCAGCATAATTCAGTTTGGCGCTTACAGTTTTAAAATTTCAACACTGTATATAGAAATATGATAAATTCACACTGGACTTAAGGCTGTAAATGTTAACGATTTAGTAATAATTAAACTATTTTTAAAGTAATATAATCACCGTATAGAAAATAATTTTGCTGAATCACGAGCTTGTAAATCACAATTTACTTTCTGAGTGACGTTTCGTTGTCATGCCGAGAAGTGACAATTGCAGGTCCATCATTCGCCAGTGTTGCCATAACAGGAAGATTTTCTGGAGGAATCGCTGGAGGAATTTCTGAAGAAATTCAAGAATAATTTTCTAAATAAGTCCTTCCTTAACCCCAAAAGGGATACCTGGGGTCCATTGGACCCCAGGTGCCTATCAGAGCTCGTCTTTGATGGAACACACTCAGTGAGGTGACGAAACTGAGGCCATGAAGGTATCCCTTTTAGGGTTTAATTTCTCAAAGAATTTTTTGAAAAATTGAAGAAAATTTACGAATGAATTATACAAAGATTTCTTGCAAAAAGAGTGTTCTTCAAGCTATCTGTTAAGGGTGTTGATGTGCGTGGGTGGATGCAGATGGGCCCTGAAGAGACAGAAACATGTTTGTTTACAAAAAGCAGATAGGCCCTTTTCAAATGTTCGTCTAGAAATATCTCAAAGAACATCCACAGAGGATAATCTTGAGAAATTTCAGCACGAATTTTTGAAAGAATCGCTGGAATATTTCTTTCAATTGGAGATATTTCTGAAGGTATTCTTGGATTAAGTACAAACATAACAGGGTTTTTTTTGCAAATAAGAGGAGCAAAAATATTGCAAGACTCTCACTTCTCTGTCATTTGATGTTCGATAAAAGATTAAAAGAAAATGACGCATGTAAGCCAGAGGGCCGCTTTAAAAACCTCGTTTTGATGTACGTAATACAAGAAATCGATAGAAGATATCAAACTACACAACCTTGTTCGACCGATGTTCGCATGTACAAATTCGAGGGCCCGGGGCGCGTAACATCATCCGAGTGATGTCACTTCGATATTGGTTCCATTTTCGGTGGGATGAACGACTGAAGAAAGAGGAGATCCACAGTTCATCGTCAATACGGTGGATTAGAAGACGAATGTCGCGTCGCGTATTTTGCCACTGCAGACAACACCAGTCAACACCGTCGGCCGGCCGTCAGGGTCACGACAGCTCAGGTGAAGATTGTGATTGACAGCCTCCAGGCGGCACAGACAATGCCAATAATTGCTTCTTAATATTTAAAGTTGTTGAAGGATCCTAGCTGAATGGGGCGTAACAGGCAGCCGATTGTTGTTTGTCGCGGTCAATATCAAACAGGTGATTAGCTCGCTGTTGAAAGACGATTCAATTGAGCCGATAAGATGGTGTTGAGCTAAGGCGGACGGATTAAGGACATATTTACTGATTTGATGGGTTTGACACTGACATACCACCACTATACACTTATTATTGTCATATGTAGATATAACTGGTATTTGCTTAATTTTGCACCGATGTAATTTGATGAGCACTTCCTTAGTAATCAACTGAAAGCATTCTGTTGGCGTTTCCAGAAAACCGAAGAAATCATAGACATCTTCAGAAACTCCAGACAGAAGTTATTCAAGCTTCCAGATATAAATTTTTCAAGCTTCCAGGGAGTAGATTTCTAATCTTCCATAGAAAAGCTTTCCAAGTTTCAAGAGAGAAGATTTCCAAGCTTCCAGAGAGAAGCTTTCCAAGCTTTCAGAGAGAAGCTTTCCAAGCTTTCAGAGAGAAGCTTTCCAAGCTTCCAGAGAGAAGCATTCCAAGCTTCCAGAGAGAAGCTTTCCAAGCTTCCAGAGAGAAGCATTCCAAGCTTCCAGAGAGAAGCTTTCCAAGCTTCCAGATGAAAAATTTTCAAGACATCTTCAGAAACTCCAGACAGAAGTTATTCAAGCTTCCAGATATAAATTTTTCAAACTTCCAGGGAGTAGATTTCTAATCTTCCATAGAAAAGCTTTCCAAGTTTCAAGAGAGAAGCTTTCCAAGCTTCCAGAGAGAAGCTTTCCAAGCTTTCAGAGAGAAGCTTTCCGAACTTTCAGAGAGAAGCTTTCCAAGCTTCCAGAGAGAAGCATTCCAAGCTTTCAGAGAGAAGCTTTCCAAGCTTCCAGAGAGAAGCTTTGCAAGCTTCCAGAGAGAAGCTTTCCAAGCTTCCAGAGAGAATCTTTACAAGCTTCCAGAGAGAAGCTTTCTAAGCTTTCAGAGAGAAGCTTTCCAAGCTTCCAGAGAGAAGCTTTCGATGCTTCCAGAGAGAAGCTTTTCAAGCTTCCAGAGAGAAGCTTTCAAAGCTTCCAGAGAGAAGCTTTCCAAGCTTCCAGAGAGAAGCTTTCCAAGCTACCAGGGATAAGCTTTCCAAGCTTCCAGAGAGAATCTTTCCAAGCTTCCAGAAAGATGCTTCCAAGCTTCCAGAGAGAAGCTTTCCAAGCTTCCAGAGAGAAGCTTTCCAAGCTTCCAGAGAGAAGCTTTCCAAGCTTCCAGAGAGAAGCTTTCCAAGCTTCCAGAGAGAAGCTTTCCAAGCTTCCAGAGAGAAGCTTTCCAAGCTTCCAGAGAGAAGCTTTCCAAGCTTCCAGAGACAAGCTTTCCAAGCTTCCAGAGAGAAGATTTCCAAGCTTCCAGAGAGAAGCTTTCCAAGCTTCCAGAGAGAAGCTTTCCAAGCTTCCAGAGAGAAGCTTTCCAAGCTTCCAGAGAGAAGCTTTCCAAGCTTCCAGAGAGAAACTTTCCCAGCTTCCAGAGAGAAGCTTTCCAAGCTTCCAGAGATAAGCTTTCCAAGCTTCCAGAGATAAGCTTTCCAAGCTTCCAGAGAGAAGCTTTCCAAGCTTCCAGAGAGAAGCATTCCAAGCTTCCAGAGAGAAGCTTTCCAAGCTTCCAGAGAGAAGCTTTCCAAGCTTCCAGATGAAAAATTTTCAAGACATCTTCAGAAACTCCAGACAGAAGTTATTCAAGCTTCCAGACCCAACTAACAATCACTCATTTAACAGGCACCTTTATGACGAATTAATTCAACATAATGTTGAATAACATTTGAATTATTTCCACGTACAACCTATGTTCGGGTTTTGTTCACACAAATTTGGAGAAATTATAAAGCATCATGTTGTGCACCAACTTATTTTGTTGTTGTTGAAACCGTTTTTAAATGTACAAGAAAGTTGTTATTAAGCTTTGGCAAAAATGACTGAAAATAAATAAAATGCAAAAATGTTGAACTCTCACGAGAGTAATTATTTGCACTCATGTTGAGAACACTTATTATGAAATAAGAATTACATATAAAATTACCTAAATCCGGATTAGAACTCGAGACCTGTTGATTGCCAGCCGCATGCCTTCCTATCTGCGCCATCCTAGAGATGGTGAGATGCAGCACCCAAATCAAAACATAATCTTCCCATGACTCAATAATGATCACTCCTGAACTTGTGTTCAGCAGTGGTGAATTACCACGGAACGTGGTAGTCAACTGAACAACGCCTTATACTTCAACAGCTGTTCAGCCCAAAACACGTGTTTTCCATTCTGATTTCGCTGTCAGTATTTTCATCGCACGGTGGGAAAACTTGTATCGAATGCGGCCAAAGAGTGTTGGTACTTATTGAAGATATTGTTTCCAGACGTACTAATTGCGAAATGAATAAGTTTTTATTCTTATTATTGAATATCGTTATTTAAAAATGTATGACAATATGTGGTGCGGTATGGTCTTGGACATGGTGCATTCACAGCATCTGTTCAGGTAGTCTACTCATGCTCAGTCGAAGATCCGTTAAGCAATTTTTTTTATGCTTTTGTCATGGAATCTTGATATTATGTTCAATAAATAGTGCATAAGGATGTTTAGGGATACTTGAAATGTGTCGATTTCTGAATGCTGTTTGGTTATCTATGTGACTGTGAGAACAATATTCAGTAAACACGACATCACTGAAATTTAAAATGCATCGATCCAAGCGTCTCGTACAATCGAACTGCTGCGGAAGATAAAAAATATAATAATCAAGGTACAAGATATCTTGTTACAGATCAATAATAATAAATAAATGCATCATTTTTACGTTGATTACGTCTCTTGGCACTCAATATTAAACTACATAATTCTATTCTGTTTGATTTTATGTGATTCGTTTAAAGTTTTGGTTCTTTAATAACTTGGTTATCTAAACAGTTTTAGCCATGATTTATCCCATAATCCGCACAAAGTTCCGAGTCAAACTATGACGGGCTGAAGGCGTTTATTTGACAAGTGAAAAGCACATTGTTCAGGAGCATATGCTTATCGAACGTCAGCTTAATAAGATGCAGACAAATGTTTTGTTAAACTCTTTTGTTAAGGAATCAATGCTTGTCGAATAAATTTCTTGTTAAACTTTTGAAAAGTGATTTGATTTATCATTGTTGATACCGATGAAGAAAGTCGAACATTGACTATTTTTTCAATTGAAAAATCATTTAATCAGTAATGTGTAGAGCATAGTTTTAGTTCAGCTATCATGACCATTATTAAGCAACAATTCAGCAAGCTTGCTTGTTTGTGACTTGCAATTGTTAGTTGGGGATATAAATTTTTCAAACTTCCAGGGAGTAGATTTCTAATCTTCCATAGAAAAGCTTTCCAAGTTTCAAGAGAGAAGCTTTCCAAGCTTCCAGAGAGAAGCTTTCCAAGCTTTCAGAGAGAAGCTTTCCAAGCTTTCAGAGAGAAGCTTTCCAAGCTTCCAGAGAGAAGCTTTCCAAGCTTCCAGAGAGAAGCTTTCCAAACTTCCAGAGAGAAGCTTTCCAAGCAATCCGAGAGAGAAGCTTTCCAAGCAACCCGAGAGAGAAGCTTTCTAAGCTTCCAGAGAGAAGCTTTCTAAGCTTCCAGAGAGAAGCTTTCCAAGCTTCCAGAGAGAAGCTTTTCAAGCTTTCAGAGAGAAGCTTCCAGAGAGAAGCTTTCCAAGCTTCCAGAGAGAAACTTTACAAGCTTCCAGAGAGAAGCTTTCCAAGCTTCCAGAGAGAAGCTTTCCAAGATTCCAGAGAGAAGCTATTCAAGTTTCCAGGAAGAGCCTTTATGGTTTCTAGGCAGAAGCATTCCAAGATCCTAGGAAGAAGCTTTTCAGGCTTACAGGAAGGAGCTTTCCAAGCTTCCAGGAAGAAGGTTCCTAAGCTTCCAGGAAGTAGCGTTCGAAGCTTTCAGGAAGAAGCTTCCGGAGAGAGGTTTTCCAAGCTTCCAGAGATAAGCTGTCCAAGCCTCCAGAAAGATCTTCAGACAGTTTTCTAGTAGCGATCAATGGAATTTCTTTGAACATTTAACAGAAATTCTACCAAATTTTTTATCGAGAATTTAAAAGATGTTAAGTAACCTACTCAAAGGTTCTGTACAAACTTTCATTAGCTGTAAAGTCTGATCGCTTGATGATGATCACTTAGTCTTAGGCGAAGCCAAAGAACAGCATATCTCTATTCAGTTCACTGATGACAAGTCAATCCTCGCGCTTTGGTTCGTGACCCATTATCGCAATGATCGTGTTCATGAGATAGCATGGCACGGGCATGCCGTCAATATAACCGTTGTGCTACGGCACTCCTTATTCAATCCTAAAACGTGTACTTTTTTGGTCTCATTTTGTTTAGTCTTGCTGAGCGATTATTCGCGATCGTGAGTTGGGGTCATTATGGACCCCAGGTTGCCAGTCAAAGTGTGAAACAGCTGTCGCACCAATTGCCATAGTTTAGTCCACTTTATTACAGTTTTGGCAGGCAGGTAACAAAAAGTTTCGCGTTAAAAGATTGTCCAATTTTGCTGTTGGGCTCCAACGGTCACGTCAAACTTCGACAAGCCGCACCCATTTCGATCAATTTTACTACATATCATCATTTCACTGACCGCTTTTGTTCGTGACACTCCCGCTTGCTACTGCCACATTGAGTCCTTCCTCAGCGCCTCATCCGATTCGTCACGCTATCGCTGATCACCTCCTCAACAGGCTGAACCCCTTTGTCGCGCGTCCGTTGTTGAGTGTGGGAAGTGGGTCGGGTAAGTCCATTGCATTGCATTGGCAGCGTGCGGCGAAGTAGTTGATGGCATTTGGATGGATTGACGAGTGGATCCCATATCGTAGGTAGCTATAGGTACAAACGTGTGCGCAAAAATGCCATCATCAACGCCAGCCTCACGCTGGGATTACCTGCGCTGCACGAAAGGGGCGGGAGGCGACCAACTATTCGATTCGGCATGAAGCACACACAAAAAAAACAGTAGTAGCAACTAGTAGGCTCAGCTCAGATGTAGATGAATAGAGAGGCGAATGACTTTAGGATTGGCAAATCGGATGCAGCTGGGATTTTTTTTGCGCCGCGCTCTCTTCGCTGTTTTTGGCACGGAATTGATGGTCATGTCGAGTGGTTCGTAGATTTGCGGTAATGGATACCGTGTACCACCGACCGAGAGGCCTGTTACCCAACTAATTGTGACCTGCTTTTTTCTCTTTATTTGCGCCCTAATGAATTAGACGATTATGATGTGGAGTAACATAGAGCTTTTAGTATTATAAACGTTTATGTTAAAAGTCCCTCAAAAACTTATTTTAGAAACTTGATTAAATGCTGCAGGACAATTAAGAATGTCTTCTTCATAGCTTGAGAGGATTTGTTTTTCTGGAAATATCTCCCTAAGGCTCTAAAAGTTTTCTCTGGGAGCTATGAAAGCTACTCTCAAGAGCATTCATTCGAAACCTTCGACTCGCGAGTTTCCAACCGCTTGTAGGTGCGCTACTTAAAAAGATGTGCCGGCAAACTGGAGGAGCGTATTCCTTATGTTTGAAAAACTTATCTCTTGAAGTTTGAAAAATTTCATCCTGCAAGCTTGAAAAGCTTCTCTTTGGAAGCATGAAGAGCTTCTCTGTAGAAACTTGGAAAGCTTGTTCCTGCTAGCTTAGAAAGCTTCTCTCTGGAAGCATGGAAGGCTTCTATCTGGAAGCTTGGAAAGCTTCTCTCTGGAAGCTTGGGAAGCTTCTCTCTGGAAGCTTATAAAGCTCCCCTCTGGAAGCTTGGAAAGCTTCCTCTTTGGAAGCATGGGAAGCTTCTCTCTAGAATCTTGGAAAGCTTCACTCTGGATGATTGGAAGTTTCTCTCTGGAAGCTTGGAAAGCTTCTCTCTGGAAGCTTGGAAAGCTTCTCTCTGGAAGCTTGGAAAGCTTCTCTCTGGAAGCTTGGAAAGCTTCTCTCTGGAAGCTTGGAAAGCTTCTCTCTGGAAGCTTGGAAGCTTCTCTCTGGATGATTGGAAGCTTCTCTCTGGAAGTTTGAAAAGCTTCTCTCTGGAAGCTTGGAAGCTTCTCTCTGGAAGCTTGGAAGCATCTTTCTGGAAGCTTGGAAGCATCTCTCTGGAAGCTTGGAAAGTTTTTCTCTAAAAGCTTAGAAAGCTTCTCTCTGGAAGCTTAGAAAGCTTCTCTATGGATCTTGGAAAGCTTCTTTCTCGAAGCTTGAAAAGCTTCTATTTATAAAGATTCTCTTTGGAAGCTTGGAAGCATCTCTCAGGAAACTTGGAAAGTTTCTCTCTGGAAGCTGGCAAAGCTTCTCTCTGGAAGCTTTGAAAGCTTCTCTCTGGAAGCTTGGAAGCTTCTCACTGGAAGCTTGAAATGCTTCTATTCGGAAGCTTGGAAAGCTTCTCTCTGGAAGCTTGGAAAGCTTCTCTGGAAGCTTGGAAAGCTTCTCTGGAAGCTTGGAAAGCTTCTCTCTGGAAGCTTGGAAAGCTTCTCTCTGGAAGCTTGGAAAGCTTCTCTCTGGAAGCTTGGAAAGCTTCTCTCTGGAAGCTTGGAAAGCTTCTCTCTGGAAGCTTGGAAAGCTTCTCTCTGGAAGCTTGGAAAGCTTCTCTCTGGAAGCTTGGAAAGCTTCTCTCTGGAAGCTTGGAAAGCTTCTCTCTGGAAGCTTGGAAAGCTTCTCTCTGGAAGCTTGGAAACTTCTCTCTGGAAGCTTGGAAAGCTTCTCTCTGGAAGCTTGGAAAGCTTCTCTCTGGAAGCTTGGAAAGCTTCTCTCTGGAAGCTTGGAAAGCTTCTCTCTGGAAGCTTGGAAAGCTTCTCTCTGGAAGCTTGGAAAGCTTCTCTCTGGAAGCTTGGAAAGCTTCTCTCTGGAAGCTTGGAAAGCTTCTCTCTGGAAGCTTGGAAAGCTTCTCTCTGGAAGCTTGGAAAGCTTCTCTCTGGAAGCTTGGAAAGCTTCTCTCTGGAAGCTTGGAAAGCTTCTCTCTGGAAGCTTGAAAAGCTTCTCTCTGGAAGCTTGGAAAGCTTCTCTCTGGAAGCTTGGAAAGCTTCTCTCTGGAAGCTTGGAAAGCTTCTCTCTGGAAGCTTGGAAAGCTTCTCTCTGGAAGCTTGTAATGCTTCTCTCTGGAAGCTTGGAAAGCTTCTCTCGGGAAGCTTGGGAAGCTTCTCTCTAGAAGCTTGGAAGCTTCTCTCTGGAAACTTGGAAGCTTCTCTCAGGAAGCTTGGAAAGCTTCTCTCTGGAAGCTTGGAAAGCTTCTCTCTGGAAGCTTGGGAAGCTTCTCTCTGGAAGCTTGGAAAGCTTCTCTCTGGAAACTTGGATAGCTTCTCTCTGGAAGCTTGGAGAGCTTCTCTCTGGAAGCTTGGAGAGCTTGTCTCTGGAAGCTTTTAAAATTTCTCTCTGGAAGCTTGGAAAGCTTCTCTCTGGAAGCTTGGAAAGCTTCTCTCTGGAAGCTTGGAAAGCTTCTCTCTGGAAGCTTGGGAAGCTTCTCTCTGGAATCTTGGAAAGCTTCTCTCTGGAAGCTTGGAAAGCTTCTCTCTGGAAGCTTGGAAAGCTTCTCTCTGGAAGCTTGGAAAGCTTCTCTCTGGAAGCTTGGAAAGCTTCTCTCTGGAAGCTTGGAAAGCTTCTCTCTGGAAGCTTGGAAAGCTTCTCTCTGGAAGCTTGGAAAGCTTCTCTCTGGAAGCTTGGAAAGCTTCTCTCTGGAAGCTTGGAAAGATTCTCTCTGGAAGCTTGGAAAACTTTCCTCTTGAAGCTTGGAAAGCTTCTCTCTGGAAGCTTGGAAAGCTTCTCCCTGGAAGCTTGGAAGGTTCTCTCTGGAACCTTGAAAAGCTTCTTTCTGGAAGCTTGGAAGCTTCTTTCTGGGAGCTTGGAAAGCTTTTCTCTGGAAGCTTGGAGAACTTCTCTCTGGAAGCTTGGAAAACTTCTCTCTGGAAGCTTGGAGAACTTCTCTCTGGAAGCTTGGAAACTTCTCTCTGGAAGCTTGGGAGTCTTTTCTCTGGAAGCTTGGAAAGCCTATCTCTGGAAGATTGAAAAGCTTCTCTCAGGAAGCTTAGAAGGCTTCTCTCTGGAAGCTTGGAAATCTTTTCTCTGCAAGCTTGGAAAGCTTCTCTCTGGAAGCTTGGAAGCTTCTCTCTGGAGGCTTGGAAAGCTTCTCTCTTGAAGCTTGAAAAGCTTCTCTCTGGAAGCTTGAAAAACTTCTCTCTGGAAGCTTGGAAAGCTTCTCTCTGGAAGCTTGGAAAGCTTCTCTCTGGAAGCTTGGAAATTTTCTTTCTGGAAGCTTGAAAAACTTCTTTCTGGAAGCTTGAAAAGCTTCTCTCTGGAAGCTTGGAAATCTTTTTTCCGGAAGCTTGGAAGCTTCTCTCTGGAAGCTTGAAAAGCTTCTCTCTGGAAGCTTGGAATCTTCTGTCTGGAACCTTGAAAAGCTTCTTTCTGGAAGCTTGGAAAGCTTCTCTCTGGAAGCTCTGACTAGATAACTTGGAAAACTTTTCTCGGAAAGCTTAAATAGCGTCTGCCAAGAAACTTGGAAAGCTTTTATTTGAAAGCTGAAAAAGCTTCCTCTTTTATCAAATAATAGTGTCAATTATTTTTTTGTCGGAAGATAAAAAACTTTTCTGCTGGAAGCTTGAAATGTTTTTTCCTTGATTTATTTCTTGATTCCCATTTTAAAAAAGTTAGCATGACCATCGGAAGCCCATCAAATAAATTTGGAGCGTTTAATATTATAAATTACACCTTCTGCAGTTAGTTGTTCATATTATAACCGACCATCACAGCTACTGCAATAACCGTCGTCATCATCCTCATAATCATCATCATGGTGGCGGCGGTCATCATCGCCACAAACCCACAAATCCGCAAACCCGTCGCGTCGTAGGTAGGTGAGGAAATTTTAACGCCTCTGCCAACAAAAACCACCTATTAACGGCTTTTATTCCGCTGTATAAATTATAATAACCCAAAATTGACCACTTGATGCGAGGCCGGAACATCTAGCTAGTAGAAGGTACAAGCGTTCGCCAGGTATTTGGTGGGCCCATTTAGTTGAGACCCTACCACTAGTTATTGATTTCCTTTGAATCTGATGGAGAAAAATGTAGGACAAATTCGACAGCGAGCGACGACAACAACAAAAAAAAAACCTCTGAAGTGCCAACAAAATTGCATCACACAACAACAATTACCATCCATGGTGGTAGGTACCTTGGAGATGCGTTCAGGCATCATCGGAGCCTAGTTTTTGTCCCGTTCAATGGGATCGTTTCCCTTGGAGGGTCTCCTTCAGTGTGTGCACACCGGAGGGGACCACCGACTGCAGCAACAGTCGAATCTTTCGTAATGGGGCTGCTCTTGAGGCCCAAGCGCGAGCTTGCCCGGCTGTAAACTAGTTAATTATGACGACTGCCCACTCGACATGGATCCGCGAAGACGATATAGGAGGCAGGTACCTACCTAGAGTAAGGTACTGCACAAATTACGGTCGGTGGATGCAAGCGATCAATGGGGGGTTCTTGACTGTACTTTGGATGTGCAGTGCATGCTATCCATATCATTGGCAGTGAGCGATAAATCTCCGTATCGAATGCAGTTTGGATGACGGCAACTGGCAACATATGGATGAGTAGAGCAGTGAACGAACATCTTATGTAGCAATCCCTGATGTCATGTCGTCGCAGCAAGGATTTGGTCGAGGTATTGAAATAATTGATGGGCACGGACGGTGAGACACGATGGTGAAACATCTTTCCGTAGGCAGATGGAGCAAGATTTGTGAATTGTTTTGAATTGCTGATTATTTTGAAATATATTAGATTACACTTGAATGATTTGTACCTAAAAGTTATGTAACAAGTGCGAGGCATCTGAAGATACATTTTTGAGACTTCTGGAAAAAATGGAACGCTTCCTGGAAATTCCAAATGTTAAAATTGTTTAATGGTGATCTCATTTTCGGTGGATTTGTTATTTAGATTTAAATTTATGCAGCTGTTGTATTCCCTACTTAAGGCGAAACTGGAAGCATTTCCTCATTTTTTCTGTTTTTGATTTTTTATTAAATAACGAAGCAATATTTTCAAAATCGGTTTTCGTGCACATGTAGAGTATGGATCAAGGTATCTTCTGAATTTTGTTGTAGTGGAAAATGTTTTTCGTTTTTGCAGAAACCATTTTTGAACAAAATTTTACAAAAAAAAAACCAGATTAATCCACCTAGTGGTGATAGTGCCTTTCTCGTCGAATATGTACTCATAAACTTTTCTTCGACGTTAGCCAAAATGTTCCTGAATCCTGAAAACACTTTACACTAGCAACAATTTTAACAAAGCCATCATCGATTTTCGAAACTTATTGATGATACATATTCCGATGTTATGTTCAACAACAAAACAGAGCAGAAAAAGATCAAACGTCTCAGTTGATTGCTTGACCACCTTAACCCTAGTCGTGTATTGGGGTCATTGTGACCCCATTCCATCCACTACGGCAGCGAGGTGAGCGTCAGCTAATGCTTGAAGAAGGTTAACTTTATTCACAATCACAGATCACTTTGTGATCTTCGCCAATGTTTATTTCAGCACACTTTAGGCTATATTTTATTATCATTGGTAACACGATTCCTGTAAAATGTGATCTTCCTACGAGGAAAATGCAGAAAATGTAAATTTTCCATTCAAATTTCAATCGCAATGAGAAGAGTGAGGGCTCAACCAGCCGCACCCAAATTGTGAGCAGTAATTTTAGAAGCATAAGGAGATTGGAGATTGAAAAACTGTATAAGATTGACGCGATTAAATTATATATTTATATAAAACGTTGATCCATCCTACTATATATTTACACCGCAGGAATCTGAAATGGTGTGTGGTTTGAAGAGATCGCTTTGGTCACGATTTCGTTCTCTCGCATATATGAAGACTTTGATCATTTCTTCATTTATAATCTTACCCAACGTTTACATGCTATCAAAAAAGCCACAATTTCATTTATCGCTTTCACATTTATTTTGTTAACCTTTATAATTCCGCTATTTGATGTGCAGCTTGCATGGATTTGGTTAAATTTTACGTTTGACTACTTCCGGCGGGACACCTGGAACTGTTTCCGGTTGTCTCAAATATGGTCTTTTTTGAAAATGCCGCGATTTTATGTATCGCATGCATGGTTTAGGTTCACTTCTATCAAATCACACCCGCAACCGATTCCGAACTACTGTGGCCTGAGACTATTTTCTTGTTGACTGTTCATCAGATTATCAAAAACGCCGCTATGGTTTGGTTCCTTTCTATATTTTACCACTTCCGACGCGTTACTCGTCTTGTCCCCAGTTCTGGAACACTACCGGTTCTCCCAAATATGGTCTGAGATTATTTGTTGGTTAACCGTTTATCTTGTTACTGAATAAGTCATCGATATGTCGCATGTATTGGTTCTCTTTTACATTTGATCATTTCTGGCGGGACACCCGTAATCAGTTCCGTAACACACTGATAGGGCTTGCGTCTATTTTCTTGCAACTGTTCATCATGTTACCCAAAAAGCCGTGATTTGAGGTATCGCATGCATGGGTTTGGTGCCACTTCCGGCCTGGAACCGGTTGCGAAACACTAACGATAGTCTCTTAAATAGTTTGAGCCTATTTGCTTGCTAAAGTTTATTAGGTTATCAAAAAAGCCATGGGTTTGGTTCAATTTAATATTTAGCCAGAGACGAACCAGCCAAGGGCTGAAAGTCTCTTTAATAAAGACAAATCAATCAATCAATATTTAGCCGCTTTCGGAGGGAACTAGTTTCGGCACTACTGACAGTCCATAATGTGGTCTTAGCCTACTCCCTCAATAACCGGTCATCAAGTTGTCGAAAAAGCCGTGATTTGATTTGCCGCATGCAAGAGTTTTGTCAACTTTTATATACGGCCACTTCCGGCGGAACACCCGGAACCGGTTCTGAAACACTACCGGTTCATATAAGGTCTGAGACTGTTTTCTTGCTAACTGCTCATCAGGTTATCGAAAATGCCGTAGTTTCATGTGCCGCATGCATGGGTTTGGATCACTTTTATATATGACCACTTCTAGCGGGACATCCGGAACCGGTTCCGATACACTGCCGGTTCAGATATGGTCTGAGTCTTTTTTTATGCCTACCTTTCATTGGTTTATCAAAAAAGTCGCGCTTTGATATATCGCATGCATGGATTTGGTTCACTTTTATATTTGGCCACTTCCTGCGGGACTCCCGGAACCGGTTCCGGAACACTACCGGTTCAGATATGGTCTGAGACTGTTTTCTTACTGACTGTTCATCAGGTTATCCAAAATGCCGCAATTTGATGTATCGCATGCATGGATTTGGTTCACTTTTATATTTGGCCACTTCCGGTGGGACTCCCGGAACCGGTTCCGGAACACTACTGGTTCAGATATGGTCTGAGACTGTTTTCTTGCTGGCTGTTCATCAAGTTATCCAAAATGCCACAGTTTGATGTGTCGCATGTATGTGTTTGTTACATTTTTATGTATGGCCCCTTCCAAGGGTACTGGTCCGGAACACGTAAATGGCCATAACTCCGGAACGGCTGGACCGATCCGAACCATTTTCAATAGGAAACAATGGGACCAGATTCCGCGTCGAATGAACCGTCGGTCATTAAAATCGGTTGAGGTTTACTGTCAAAAAATGATGTGAGTTTATTTGTACACACACATACACATACACACACACACACACACATACACACACACATACACACACACAGACATCACCTCAATTCGTCGAGCTGAGTTGATTGGTATATGTGACTTGACCCTCCGAGCCTTCTATCAAAAAGTCGTTTTTGGAGTGAACATATAGCCTTTCCAGTACACTTAGTGTACGAGAAAGGCAAAAAATGGTTTCTGCAAAGATGGAAAATATTTTCCACCTCAAAAAAAAATCAGAAGATACCTTGATCCATACTCTACATGTGCACGAAAACCGATTTTGAAAATATTGCTTCGTTATTTAATAAAAAATCAAAAACAAAAAAAAATAGAAAATGCTTCCAGTTTCGCCTTAAACATATGAAGAGCTATTCAGTACCCAAGCAACACGACTTGTTTCAAAGCCAGTACCAGCAACATCAGTGCAATTTATTCACTGTTCAAATTAAGGACAACAGAACACAATTGCTTCTTCTTTGAAACGCAAAAAGCGCAAATTTTAAATCGTTATGCAACTTGAGCTAGGGGGAATGATAAAAAAAATGAAAAAAATATATTCAGACTCGAACCATGGACAGCAGGAGTATAAACAGAGCTTCTGGTGTAGTGTGTAAGGTGAGTACACACTACACCAGAAGCTCTGTGAAAGATTTGCTGCTCAATGCACCATAAAAGCTACTGAAGTTACGCGTTACTTCATTGTACCGTCTTTGCCACAAGTTAGAAAGCTGTCAAAATGAAAAGACGCGCAAGTTCTCCGCAACATATTTGGAACCTAATCTGAACAAACAAACCAGAGTAAGATGTTTCAAGTGTGTTACATAGCACATTTAATGCAAGCTGACTGTATTGCCACTTGTGATGAATATGTAAGCTCCGCCTCCATAAATCGATGTTAAATACGATGTTATTTGTAATTCCTATGAAACAAAGCTGCAACTAAACGATATTCGGAGTTTAAATGCAACTCAATTGACAAGATGGAAGTTGCGTGCGCTTTTATTGCAACTCTTTTAGACCAAAGCATAGAAAACCACATTTTGGATGATGTTGCAGGTGCTGCTTGGGTACTCTAATGGAACCTTACCTTACTGGTCAGACTAAGGCCTGAGTGCCCTCTGCTGGACGTAGGAGTCGTCTCCATTCTATTCGGTTCATGACTGTGCGTCTCCAGCTCCGCATTCTGCGAAGTGTTCGCAAATCGACCACCACTTGATTGACCCACCTAGCTCGCTGTACACCAGATCTTCTTGAACTGGTCGGATGACTTTCAAAAACCATTTTAGTCGGGTTGCTATCCGAAATCTTGATGACGTGACCCGCCCACCGTAGCCTCCCGATTTTCGCGGTGTGGACGATGGATGGTTCTCTCAGCAGCTGATGTTGCTCGTGGTTCATTCGCCTTCTCCAAGTCCCGTCATCCATCTGCACTCCACCGTAGTGCGTATTACACCTTCCGTTCAAAAACTCCAAGGGCGCGTTGGTCCTCTGCACCCATTAGAATCCATGTTTTATGCCCATAGAGGACTACCGGCTAGACTACCGGTCTAATCAGCGTTTTGTAGATCGCTAACTTCATGTGTCTGCGAACCTTGTTCAATTGTAGAGTTCTGTAAGCCACAGTAACCTCAATTTCTTGCCATAATGCGTCTCTGAATTTCTCTGCTGGTGTCGTTGTCGGCGGTCACCAGTGAGCCCAAGTATACGAATTCTTCAACCGCCTCAATTTCATCACAAGAGGTGGCGGGCGCGGTGGTTCACCTTGCCGTAACCCTCTGCGAGATTCGAAAGGGCTCGAGAGTGTCCCTGATACTCAAACAACGCACATAATTCAATCCATCGTTGCCTTGATAAATTGTATCACTTTATCCGGGAATCAGTATTCGTGAATAATCTGCCATAGCTGTTCTCGATCGATTGTATCATACGCCGATTTGAAATCGATGAACAAGTGATGTGTGGGCACGTTGTATTTGCGGCATTTCTGCAACACCTGACCGATGGCGAACATCTGGTCCGTTATAGCGCGTTCACCCATGAGTCCAACCTGATATTGCCCCACGAGCTCTCTTGCAATAGTGATAGCCGGTTGCGTAAAATTTGAGAGAGTACCTTTTAGGTAGCGTTCGATTGTGTGATCGCGCGATTGCTCCCGCAGTCCATCTCATCGCCTTTTATGTAGATGGGTTACACGATACCTTCCATCCATTCCTCCGGTAGTACTTCATCCTCCCAAATCTTTTGAATGTCCCAGTGTAATGCTCTCACCAGTGCCTCTCCACCGTATTTTAGAAGCTCGCTTGGTAGTTGATCTGCTTCAGCGGCTTTGTTGTTTTTCAACCGGCCAACCTCCTCCTCAATCTCTTGGAGGTCAGGGGCCGGAAGTCTTTCGTCCTGTGCACATACTCCAAGATCTGTTACCACGCCACCTTCGGTACTTGCAACGTCGCCATTGAGGTGCTCATCGTAATGCTGCCGCCTCTCGACTGCAGAACGGTAAGTCGATAAGGAGAGCGTCCAAAATAGCTCTGGTCCTCATAAGTTCCTACACACTTAGATTAAAGTTCGCTGTTCGGTAATTTTTTTACCGAAATTCTCCGGTAAACACTGAAAATTACTGATGTTCCGGTAAACAAGGTTTATTTTACAGTAGTATTGTAAAATTTCACCGAAAATTTCGTGACTCGACATTTCTTTCGAAGACATTTGGTAAAAATGGGACGTACTGTACGGTAAAACTAAATTGTTGCAGGGTACGGTAAAATACTACACATAAGACACATAAGTTTGCTCTTGAGACAAAAAAAATGTTGCGCTGTGTAATATTTCCCTGGGAATAGGTGGCAACCCTGCTAGTGTATTAATGAACTTTGAGTGTTTGAAGCTGAAAAGTGTCCTTTCTGGATGTGGTTGTTAACGTGCCAATGTAACTCAAAAACATGTCCGGGAACATGTATGGTGAAATACCTCTCTCCAACTTATAATAATACGATACGTGCGTTGTCAGGCCTCCTTCCATCTACTCCGGCTCTCGCAGCCTGCGTAGAAGCAGGCGTGCTTCCATTCCGATACAAAGCTGCGATGGCGATCTGTTGTCGGGCAGTTGGCTATCTAGAACGGACCGAGGATGATGGGCAAGTTTGCTTTCTTGCTGAGCAAGCGAACTACGCCCTTAATACTGTGGCCGGATCCATGCTTCCCCCGGTGGCTGAACTCCACCGTATTGGTCCTCGAAGCTGGAAGGCCAGAGAAACATCGATCGACTGTACCATGCAATCCCTTTTCCGAAGAAGCTCCAACCCCACGCAAGTTCAAGCACACTTTCGTCATAGAATCCAAAAAAGATATCAACACACCGAAATCCGCTATACTGATGGCTCGAAGCTATTAGATCGTGTGGGCATCGGCGTATATGGTGCCAACTTCGAAATATCGCATCGATTACCGAATCAGTGTTCAGTATTTTCTGCTGAAGCTGCAGCAATTCTTATTGCGATTTCAGAGCCTAGCGAAAACCCTATGCTGATAGTCACTGATTCTGCCAGTGCTATACAAGCCATTAAGAGCAGTACCAACAAGCACCCATTTATCCAAGCTATTCAGGCCGAGCTGGACATCGGAAACACGCCAGTAACTCTCATGTGGGTTCCTGGTCACTGCGGTATACTGGGTAACGAGCGCGCCGATGCTCTAGCCAGCATAGGCCGACAGAGTGAGCTTTTTTCTAATACAATTCCAGGAGACGATGTGAGATTGTGGATTTTTGACTGTCTTGGGCATGGAGTATCTTTGCGCCTGCCACATGATATACATATGCAAAATGGTCATTGGCAGCGGAAGCTCTCAGTTAATAATCGTGAAAGTGCTCATAGAACACTGTGTTGGAAAGCTGGCTCTGTCCCACTGAGGACGTCATACCAAAAAGAAGAAGAAGAAGAAGAAAACAAATAAGCTTCCATGCTTCTATAAGAGTAGCCTTTGAAATAGAATTCTCCAGGAAAAGTCTTCCAAGCTTCTGGAAGAGAAGTTTTCCAGGCTTCTGGAAGAGAAATCTTCCTGAGTTCTGGAGAAAAGTCTTCCCAACTTCTAGAAAAAAAGTTTCATAGGCATCTGAAAGAGAAATTTTCAAAGCTTCTAAAAGAGAAGCCTTCCAGGCATCTGGAAGAGAAGTCTTCCAGGCTTTCTGAAAAAGAAATATTCCAGGCTTTTGGAAAAGAAGTCTTCCAGGCTTATGGAAGAGAATTCTTCCAGGCTCCTAGAAGAGAAGTCTACCAGGATCCTGGAAGAAAACTCTTCCAAGCTTCTGGAAAAGAAGTCTTCCAGGCTTCTGGAAGAAAAGTCTTCCAGGCTTCTGGAAGAGAAGTCTTCCAGGTTTCTGGAAGAGAAGTCTTCCAGGTTTCTGGAAGAGAAGTCTTCCAGGTTTCTGGAAGAGAAGTCTTCCAGGTTTCTGGAAGAGAAGTCTTCCAGGTTTCTGGAAGAGAATTAATCCAGGCCTCTGGAAGAGAAGTCTTCCAGGCTTCTGGGAGAGAAGTCTTCCAGGCTTCTGGAAGTAGAAGAGAAGTCTTCCAGGCTTCTGGAAGAGAAGTCTTCCAGGCTTCTGGAAATAGAAGAAGAGGTCTTCCAGGCTTCTGGAAGAGAAGTCTTCCAGGCTTCTGGAAGAGAAGTCCTCCAGGCTTCTGGAAGAGAAGTCGTCCAGGCTTCTGGAAGAGAAGTCTTCCAGGTTTCTGGAAGAGAAGTCTTCCAGGTTTCTGGAAGAGAAGTCTTCCAGGTTTCTGGAAGAGAAGTCTTCCAGGTTTCTGGAAGAGAAATCTTCTAGGCTTCTGGAAGAGAAATCCTCCAGGCATCTGGAAGAGAAGTCTTCCACGCTTACTGGAAAAGAAGTTCTTCAGGCTTCTGCAAGAGAAGTCTTCCAGGCCTCTGGAAGAGAATTAATCCAGGCCTCTGGAAGAGAAGTCTTCCAGGCTTCTGGAAGAGAAGTCTTCCAGGCTTCTGGAAGAGAAGTCTTCTAGGCTTCTGGAAGAGAAGTCTTCCAGGCTTCTTGAAGAGAAGTCTTCCAGGCTTCTGGAAGTAGAAGAGAAGTCTTCCAGGCTTATGGAAGAGAAGTCTTCCAGGCATCTGGAAGAGAAATCTTCTAGGCTTCTGGAAGAGAAATCCTCCAGGCGTCTGGAAGAGAAGTCTTCCACGCTTACTGGAAGAGAAGTTCTTCAGGCTTCTGCAAGAGAAGTCTTCCAGGCCTCTGGAAGAGATGTCTTCCAGGCTTCCGTAAGACTTATCTTCCAGGCTTCTGGAAGAGAAGTCTTCCAAGCTTCTGGAAGAGAAGTCTTCCAGGCTTCTGGAAGAGAAGTCTTCCAGGCTTCTGAAAGAGAAGTCTTCCAGGCTTCTGGAAGAGAAGTCTTCCAGGCTTCTGGAAGAGAAGTCTTCCAGGCTTCTGGAAGAGAAGTCTTCCAGGCTTCTGGAAGAGAAGTCTTCCAGGCTTCTGGAAGAGAAGTCTTCCAGGCTTCTGGAAGAGCAGTCTTCCAGGCCTCTGGAAGTGAAGTCTTCCAGGCTTCTGGAAAAGATGTCTTCCAGGCTTCTGGAAGAGAAGTCTTCCAGGCTTCTGGAAGAGAAGCCTTCCAGGCTTCTGGAAGAGAAGTCTTCCAGGCTTCTGGAAGTAGAAGAGAAGTCTTCCAGGCTTCTGGAAGAGAAGTCTTCCAGGCTTCTGGAAGAGAAGTCTTCCAGGCTTCTGGAAGAGAAGTCTTCCAGGCTTCTGGAAGAGAAGTCTTCCAGGCTTCTGGAAGAGAAGTCTTCCAGGCTTCTGGAAGAGAAGTCTTCCAGGCTTCTGGAAGAGAAGTCTTCCAGGCTTCTGGAAGAGAAGTCTTCCAGGCTTCTGGAAGAGAAGTCTTCCAGGCTTCTGGAAGAGAAGTCTTCCAGGCTTCTGGAAGAGCAGTCTTCCAGGCCTCTGGAAGTGAAGTCTTCCAGGCCTCTGGAAGTGAAGTCTTCCAGGCTTCTGGAAAAGATGTCTTCCAGGCTTCTGGAAGAGAAGTCTTCCAGGCTTCTGGAAGAGAAGCCTTCCAGGCTTCTGGAAGAGAAGTCTTCTAGGCTTCTGGAAGAGAAGTCTTCCAGGCTTCTGGAAGAGAAGTCTTCCAAGCATCTGGAAGAGAAGTCTTCCTGGCTTCTGGAAGAGAAGTCTTCCAGGCTTCTGGAAGAGAAGTCTTCCAGGCTTCTGGAAGAGAAGTCTTCCAGGCTTCTGGAAGAGAAGTCTTCCAGGCTTCTGGAAGAGAAGTCTTCCAGGCTTCTGGAAGAGAAGTCTTCCAGGCTTCTGGAAGAGAAGTCTTCCAGGCTTCTGGAAGAGAAGTCTTCCAGGCTTCTGGAAGAGAAGTCTTCCAGGCTTCTGGAAGAGAAGTCTTCCAGGCTTCTGGAAGAGCAGTCTTCCAGGCCTCTGGAAGTGAAGTCTTCCAGGCTTCTGGAAAAGATGTCTTCCAGGCTTCTGGAAGAGAAGTCTTCCAGGCTTCTGGAAGAGAAGCCTTCCAGGCTTCTGGAAGAGAAGTCTTCCAGGCTTCTGGAAGTAGAAGAGAAGTCTTCCAGGCTTCTGGAAGAGAAGTCTTCCAGGCTTCTGGAAGAGAAGTCTTCCAGGCTTCTGGAAGAGAAGTCTTCCAGGCTTCTGGAAGAGAAGTCTTCCAGGCTTCTGGAAGAGAAGTCTTCCAGGCTTCTGGAAGAGAAGTCTTCCAGGCTTCTGGAAGAGAAGTCTTCCAGGCTTCTGGAAGAGAAGTCTTCCAGGCTTCTGGAAGAGAAGTCTTCCAGGCTTCTGGAAGAGCAGTCTTCCAGGCCTCTGGAAGTGAAGTCTTCCAGGCCTCTGGAAGTGAAGTCTTCCAGGCTTCTGGAAAAGATGTCTTCCAGGCTTCTGGAAGAGAAGTCTTCCAGGCTTCTGGAAGAGAAGCCTTCCAGGCTTCTGGAAGAGAAGTCTTCTAGGCTTCTGGAAGAGAAGTCTTCCAGGCTTCTGGAAGAGAAGTCTTCCAAGCATCTGGAAGAGAAGTCTTCCTGGCTTCTGGAAGAGAAGTCTTCCAGGCTTCTGGAAGAGAAGTCTTCCAGGCTTCTGGAAGAGAAGTCTTCCAGGCTTCTGGAAGAGAAGTCTTCCAGGCTTCTGGAAGAGAAGTCTTCCAGGCTTCTGGAAGAGAAGTCTTCCAGGCTTCTGGAAGAGAAGTCTTCCAGGCTTCTGGAAGAGAAGTCTTCCAGGCTTCTGGAAGAGAAGCCTTCCAGGCTTCTGGAAGAGAAGTTTTCCAGGCTTCTGGAAGAGAAGTCTTCCAGGCTTACTGGAAGAGAAGTCTTCCAGACTTACGGGAAGAGAAGTCTTCCAGGCTTCTGGAAGAGAAGTCCTTTAGGTTTCGGGAAGAGAAGTCTCCCAGATTTCTGGAAAAGAAGTCTCCCAGGCTTCTGAAAGAGAAGCCTTCCAGGCTTCTGGAAGAGAAGTCTTCCAGGCTTCTGGAAGAGAAGTTTTCCAGGCTTCTGGAAGAGAAGTCTTCCAGGCTTCTGGAAGAGAAGTCTTCCAGGCTTCTGGAAGAGAAGTCTTCCAGGCTTCTGGAAGAGAAGTCTTCCAGGCTTCTGCCTCACAAGAAATTCATAACACAAAGCTTGCGTTCCATTTTTCATTAACCCCTATTTAAAACATTGAGTTATTAAGCCAATAAATCATGCATTCAAATTCCATGTGAGAAAACCTTCCTCGTATGTACCTGTAAAACGACGTGTACCCATTACCCCAACTAATGGGTCTGACCCATTATCCATCTTCGCATTAAAAAGCCCCAGCGCCGATGACCTTGAACCGTTGTTGATCTCCTGGCAAACGCCCTACTTCGCAAACGCGATAATTCATCATCTCCAACGGTGCTTGAATCCGTCTCTCGAATTATGCAACCTCTTCTTCCAGCCAGCCGACCGGCCACACAATAACAACAATCTCCGGCTTCGGTCGATACGGCGATGTGCGTTCACCACGTGCGCTCAACCAGGTAGTCATCCCGCCTCTCTCCTTGTACACTTCTGGGGGTCTCTCTCGCGGCGGTGATCACCGCCGCAGTACACCCACAAGTCAACAATCAACCCACTGAACTAGTGCGCGCGCCGGCTGAAGAAGAAAGACGACCTCGCTGCTTGCGGCTGGTTTGCATCTTGCGGTGGCGCGCGAGCGCGCGGAGAAAGGGGAAATGCCTTTCTTCTCGAACGAAACCTGGAGCTGCAGCAAAGTGAACGCAAATGTTTACACTCTTCACCACGCTTGTGTTGTGGAGAGCGCCGCCGCGCCGGCGGTGGTGAGGATCAACAACAACGCGGGAGTCGCGCGCGCGCGCGCGATCGCTCTTTTCTCGTTTGCTCTCTCGCACCCCATCTCGGCGCGCGGTGTTCGGTTATCATCACAACAGCGACTGGTAACGGTTTGAAGCGTGTGTCCAACGGAAAGTGAGAGTGAGGTTCTTCAGCGTGTTGTTGTTTTGTGTGTTTGATCGACCGACGCGACGCGACGCGTCGAGGTTCCCCTTCCCGCGCTTCGCGCTTCGGCCCGATGAACCGGAGAAGATCGTTTGGGGTTCGCGCGCGTTTTCTGGGGGATCGCGCTCTCGCTACACACTGCGATCTTCTCTCGTGCGCCCCCATCAGAAGACCGCGAGTCCCAAAACGGCTGGAAACTTCTTCAATCCCCGGTCCATTAAGGGTGTATTAAGGGTATAAATTCGATTACCGAGGATCGGACCAGCATCAGTCATCTGTTTGCATTTCTCGGACCAACATCGTCCGGAACAGGCCCCATAAGACAACCGCGATCCGAGCCCCTCCCGTAGAACCCGTGTTCTGTGGCGACACGTGAAAAGTTCTGAGTGCAGTTGAAGAAGAAGTAGGAGAAGCAGAAAGCAGAAGAAGAACAAAGCACCATGAGAGCCTTTGTACTGTTGAGCGCCTGTTTGGCCCTGGCTTCCGCTCGACCGGAAGCGGGTTACTCATACAACCGTCCGTCGACGGGCGGAGGCTCTCACGGAGGTGGCGGCGGCGGCTACTCGTCCGGAGGACACGGAGGCGGCGGCGGTAGCGGCGGCCACGGCGGAGTCTCGTTCAGCTCCGGCGGAGGCGGCGGTGGCGGCAGCGGATTCTCGTCCTTCGGCGGAAGCGGATTCGGAGGTGTGTGTTGTTCAAGTGATGGAAGAAGTGGTTCATGAGCAGGACATTGAAGGACGTTTGTGGTGAAGTGTGTGCTTTTGGGGGTGTAGAACAGTGGACTCGAAGTACAAGGACAATCTACCAACACGGAACTAACACTATTGGACTGATGGGTGGAAAATGAAAATGGAAGTTGAGTGAATTGATACTGTGGTTGAAAAGGACTCTCGTCTTTTTGAATTTCATACCAAATTAGTGAACTAACATTTGGATTTCGGTCGTGAACATGCAATTTGGTAGTGTCGTGAGGATTCTGTAGTTCAGAGTGCTTTATCTCACAGTAACAGTTACATGAAGAACACTCAATCATTGAAAGATCTAATCAAAATGGGGACCACAATATGTCTAAAAACATAGAATTTATCGATCAAACTCATCCACAGTTGATTCGATAACACTGGACGATATTTTTAATGACTTCCTAGAACATTGGTGTACTAAAAAAAAGGTTCGTCGCTTATTTCTCTTTTCATTAATGGAGTCTCCAACGGATTTTTCACGATTATCTTCATTGCATTCAATCAGAATTTCAAAAATTTGTATTTGGTTCAACCTTTTGCTTCGTATGAACAGAACGTTTCTCAGAATTACAACAATTGTGTGGCATGTGAACAGTAATTGCTTGGAGACTTGATTGATGATCCAGTCATTAAGCTACGAACCCAACCCATCGTCAAATCTGGGAAAGTTAAACTTATCACAATTCCGATAAAATTGGAACTTTGAATCAGTTGCAACCTGGTTCAAAAGTTTGTTTTGATAATTGTGTTGTCTCGTAAATGCCTAGTGTCGAAGAATGTTTAAAAAAAAATAGAAAATCGATCACATTTGTAATAGCTAATCATCTTACAGATCCCCAATATGTTGGTTGAGTTGCAGATTTGTTCTGAATATTGACGATGAAGCACCTTTTGGCTTTTGAGCTCTCGTCAAAGAAATAAAATTTTCAGATTTACATAACATAGCTAACACACGACAAACCAAATTTACAAATATCTTGCGGTTTGCTAAAAGTTTTGTTTTATTTTATTCATTTTTTTTTGACTTTTTGAGTGCACTGAGTCTTGTTCCTTGTTTTCTGTTTATTGCAATTACTAATACTGAAAATTCGCCCAACTGCAAGCCAATCTTCGTGAACTGGATTTGATAATTTTTATTCTGCTGTTCCTTAAATGAATTGCAACATGAAGGAATTGAGCAAAATTATCAAAACAGACACTTTTCAAAAAAAAAAATGAAAAAAATAAAAATAAAAATAATCCAGAAGTAACGTTTCTTAAAGTGCTGCAAACATTATAATTGTGCCTTTTAGAAGAATTACTATAACTTCATGAAGAAGAGCACAAAAATACTGGAACCTAATAACTTTTGGAATAAAAAAAAGTGAAAATTTTAGAATTGTTTAAGTTTGGTAGCAGCTGGCTGTTTTTTTTTTTCTTTTTTAAAGAGACTATTTTAACTATTTCGATCATGTTGTCTACCTCCTGTATGCACGGTTTCCAAAACTATATTATCACAATCTTAAACTTCAATCAGAACTACAGCAGCTTTTCTAAAATTGCGTCAAGGTTTAATTGAAATTAAAGAAAATTGAAACTGATGACTGGAAATAGGATAGAGTTGAGGTGCCCAGATGCATACTGGTGTACTGTGTAAGTGAAGATTTTATCGAACTTAATACCAATGAGCTATCTTCAGTTTTCAAGTTTTACAGATATTTTTCGATTTTTTACATTTTTTCGAAAAACTAAAAACTCGAGAAAATCCAGTAGATTTTGAAGCTTTCTATGAAAGTGTTTTTTTGTCCCTTTCGACCCTCAATTGCAGAATTTAGGGTGATCATACATAACTTAGCTCTCCCATCTAACAACTACTACAGAAACTGTGATGTGAACATTTTATTTCAAAGTTTTTTGAGGCTTGAGTGATGATTGAATAAATAAGCGACGAACCCTACCTATCGTCTAAGCTGGGAAAGCGAATCTCTTGGTAAAACTTCTCACAATTCCTATAGAATTGGAGCCTTGACTCAGTTGCAACCTGGTTTGAAGGTCTGTTTTGAGAATTTTGTTCTCTCACAAATGCCTAGTGTCGAAGAATTTGTTTGAAAAAAAAAAATTAAAAATCGATCACATCTGTGAAAGCTTATCATCTTACAGATCCCCTATATGTAAGTTGGTTGAATTGCAGGTTTGTTCTGAATATTGTCGATGAAACAGCCTTTGAGTAAGAATTTTCAGATTTACATAACAAACAATTTTCAGATACCTTGCGGTTTGCTAAAAGTTTTATTATCATTTTTTTACTTTTTAAGTGCACTGAATCTTGTTCCATAAGCAGCGCTGTTTATTGAATTCATTGATGTTTGAAAATTTGCCAAACTGCAAACCAATCTTCATGAACTAGATTTTGTAGTTTTTATTGTGATGTTCCTTAAATGAATTGCAAAATGTAGGAATTGAACACAATTATCAGAACAGCCACTTTAAAAAAAAATAAATAAATAAAAAAAATGAAAATAAACCAGAAGTAACGATTCCTAAAGTGTAGCAAAAGCTCTAATTGTGCCTTTTAGTAGAATTACTATAACTTCATGCAAAAGAGCACAACAGA